>NC_043712.1:59588032-59761654 GCF_006229205.1 Suricata suricatta
TTGCAATATACTTTCTCCTTAGGACTGCCTTTGCTGCATCCCAGAGATTTTGGATTGTTGTATTTTCCTTTTCGTTGGTTTCCATATATTTTTAATTTCTTCTCTAATTGCCTGATTAGCCTAATAATTCTTTTGTAGGGTGGTTTTTAACCTCCACATTTTTGGAGGTTTTCCAGACTTTTTCCTGTGGTTAATTTCATATTTCATAGCATTGTGATCTGGAAGTGTGCATGATATGATTTCTATTCATTTATACTATGGAGGGCTGCTTTCTGCACCAGTATGTGATCTAGCTTGGAGCATGTGCCAAGTGCACTCGAAAAGAAGGTGAATTTCCTATCTGCAGGATGCAGAGTTCTAAATATATCTATCAGTTCCATCTATTCCAATGTGTCGTTCAGGTCCATTGTTTCCTTAGTGATTTTCTGCCTGGTTGATCTATCCATTGCTGTCAGTGGAGTTTTAAAGTCCCCTGCAATTAGCACATTTTTGTCAATAAGATTGTTTCTTTCTGTGATTAATTGTTTTATGTATTTGGGTGCTCCCAAATTTGGCGCATCGATATTTATAATTGTTAGCTCTTCCTGATGAAAAAATCCTGTAATTGTTATATAATGTCCTTCTTCATCTCTTGTTACTGCCTTTACTTTAAAGTCCAGTTTGTCTGATATAAGTATGGCTACTCCAGCTTTCTTTTGGCTTCCAGTCACATGATAGATATTTCTCCCTCCCTTTACTTTCAACCTGAAGGTGTCTTCTGGTCGAAAATGAGTCTCTTGTAGACAGCAAATAGATGGTTTTTGTGTTTTTATCCATTCTGCTACCCTGTGTTGTTTGATTGGAGCATTCAGTCCATTTACATTCAGTGTTATTATTGAAAATTGTGGGTTTAGAGTAATTGTGTTCTCCCTAGAATTCATGTTTATAGTGGTGTCTCTGGCACCTGGTATTTTTTGCAATATTTCCCTCATAGAGTCCCTCTTAGGATTTCCTGTAGGGCTGGTTTGATGGTCATGAATTCTCTCAATTTTTGTTTATTTGGTAACACTTTTATCTCTCCTTTTCCTTTGAATGACAGGCTTGCTGGATAACGGATTCTTGGCTGCATGTTTTTTCTGCTCATCACATTGAAGATTTCCTGCCATTCCTTCCTGGCCTGCCAAGTTTCATTAGATAGGTCTGTAACCACTCTGATAGGTTTCCCTTTGTATGTGAGGGTCCTTTTCTCTCTAGCTGTTTTCAGAATTCTCTCTTTATCTTTATATTTTGCCAGTTTCACTATGATATGTCGTGCCGAAGGCCAATTCAAGTTATGTCTTATGGGTGTTCTTTGTGTCTCTTGAATTTGAATGTCTATTTCTTTTCCCAGATTTTGGAAATTCTCAGTTATAATTTGGTCTAGTATCCCTTCAGGGCCTTTCTCTTTGTCTTCCTCTTCAGGAATTCCTATGAAACGGATCTTGTTCCGTTTGATTGTATCACTCAGATCTCAAATTCTCCTTTCCTGCTCCTGGATTAATATCTCTCTCTTTTTTTTCAGCTTCCTCTTTCGCTATAACTATATCTTCTAATTCACCTATTCTTCTCTCTGCCTCATCAATCCTTGAGGTGACTGCCTCCAGTTTGTTTTTCACCTCATCTATAGCCTTTTTTGATTCATCACACCTATTTTCAAAGTGTCTAACCATTGTCTCAGTTGATTCTTTGATGCTTTTCTCAACCCCAGTGGTTAATTTTATGACAAGTTTTTAAAATTCTTGTTCTGGTATGTTGTCTAGATCTGCCTTGAGCAGTTCTATGGCTGTGACTTCCTCCTGGAGGTTCTTCAGGGGAGAGTTCCTTTGTTTTGTCTTTTTGCTAGTTTTCTGTCTCTTGTCACCTTTAGAAAGCTCATTGTGCACTGTGCACCTGTTAATGTTTCTCTGTTAAAGGAGGCTTATTGACTATCCAGGGCTTGTCGTTTCAGGAAATATTCTTTTAATGGTGTCTCTCAGTTTCTCTTGTTGTGCCTTTGATATTTTATTTCCCTATCAGCAATATTTGGGACTTGCTGTCATGCACACTTTGGCTTATTTCTTGGTGTAGCCCTAAGAAGGAAAAACAGACAGACAAACATAGAGGGAACAGTAACACACAAACGCACAGACAAATCAAACAAACAAA
Organism: Suricata suricatta; assembly: GCF_006229205.1. Taxonomy (NCBI): domain Eukaryota; kingdom Metazoa; phylum Chordata; class Mammalia; order Carnivora; family Herpestidae; genus Suricata; species Suricata suricatta. The sequence continues at coordinate 59,590,196 of NC_043712.1, forward strand.
CACATTAAAAGGGGGAAAGGAAAGAAAGAAAATGGAGAGTAAAGAGAAGAAAGGAAGAGAAGACGTAAAGAAAAAAAATAAAGGTGGTCAGAGACAACAAAGGACAGTGGACAGTCTAAAAGTGTATGACCAGTTGAGGGGAGAGGTAGGGATGGATATAGGAGAATATATCTGGATTGCAAGAAGGTAAAAAAAAAAAAGGGGGGGAGGAGAAAGGAGAAAGCAAAATAAGGAGTAAAAATTTTAAAAAATTTAAGTAAAAAAAGTAATAATAGTAAAAAAATACGTGCAGAAAAAGAATAAAAGAAAAGAAATGAAGAAAAAAAGAAAAAGAAAAAAATTATATGTATATGAAAAAAACAGCTGCTCCCCCTCGTGAATAGGCGTGGTTTGGTGTGGTAGGTCTAGGAGGCTGCTCTCAGAGACTCAGCCTTGGTGTCTGCAGAGATTAGATAGGTGGCATGCCAAGCTCCGCTCAACTACGCACTGTAGGCCACTCTAATGAATCCGATCTCCTTGTGCTACAATTGAGCCAAGTTGTTTTTTCCAGGCCCACCTGTGTTCAAAGGTCCTGTCCGTGCACTTTTATGGTACCACAGATGAGATGTATTTGTTTTGATGGCTGGCTTCTTAGGGGGAGGAATTGGTTTGTCTTGGCTCAGACAGGGATTTCGGCTGCCCCGCCTGAGTTGAGATGCACAGCAGGAGGTAAAGTGCAATCCGTCACAGACCCAACCCCCAGCCAGGATGGTGGTGTTCGCGTTGGGAGAGGAATGAGTGCGCAGCTGTTACAGGAGGTGCCGGGAGCTGCTGGAAATGAGCTGGGACCTCCTGTAGCCTGAGCACGGCCCAGGACTCCACCGCCGCCAATTCCCTGCCAGGATCGCGCAGAGGTTGGGTCTATTTTTTCCCTGTTGGTACCCGGGATTCAGGATTTGTGCAGCCAATGTTGGGGGCAAGATGCGCCTTGGAAACGAGGTGCGTGCTCCCACTCCCAAAACCGAGGTCGAAGTGAGCGCCCCTGAACCCGCGGCTGCTGAGGCTGCGGACTCACCGCCAAGATGGCACAGGGCTGGAAACTGTTCTTTCCCTTGTGCCACCTGGGTTTGGGATTTGGGCTACCCAGCAGTTATATATGGAGTGAGCTTCTCTCTCCAAGCTCGGTTAAGCGTTCTTTACCTCTTCCCCAGAGACAGTACTATGAGCGTGTTCAGTCTCCCTGTCTTTTCCCTTTGTCTCTTGGGCTCCTCAGACTTGCCCTGCGTTGGGCTGGGGCTCCCACCTCCCCTGCCTGTCTCGGGCTGGCCGGTTTTCCAATCTCCCCAGTTCGCACTCACTCACTCAGGTAACCTTGAGGTTCTCTTCTTTCTGGAGTCCGTATTTTCTCCTTCCACTCTTGCAGATGAGAGTAATGTGCTTCTCAGTTCCATAGATGGGGCAGACGAAGTTAACAGAGCTCCCTTACTCTCCGCCATCTTGGCTCCTTCCCTAAAAATTCTACTCTTAATTATAATTGAAGTTAAAAGATGCTCATTTTATAATCCCAAATGATTTTAGGAGTATCTTCCCAAGCCTTTTAGAGTTCCCATTCTTTTTTTTTTTTTTGCCATAACTTATTAACTACAAGAATAGTTTCCCCATGGAATGATGACTGAATTTTTGCCACAACATTGTTGAGACAGATTCCCACGTGTCTATAGCAAGGATCATTTCTTGATTGTTCCATCTCCTCAGGCAAAATTTGCCATGTCTACCAAGCTGCAATATTTTTTTTAAATTTTGCATTTCTTTGGCTTTTAAAAGATTTAAATTGTTTTTGTGTGTATCCCCAAATACATCTCTATTGGAAAGAATTTTAAAATCTTTTGATCTTCTCCCAATTAGGGCTAAGCCTCTTCTAGGAAGTAAAATGACCTCCATGACCCTCTTGAGCTCCTCATTGGTTGCAACTTCTGGGTTTAATCTGTGGATTTCACTAAAGGCAAAAACTAGAGGAGCTAAGGCAAAAGCCAAGATTCAATATAAAACTGTCTGAGGTGATGTGACCCCCATTACATCCTTTTCCATGTAACCCCTGGGGTCAATATTACCAAACGTAAAATGTGCTTGGTGAGATGTGAACTCACCAGGGCTTCCCCCATGGAGGACCATGGGAACATAGGAAGGGAGAAAAATGTGCCTAATATAGGGTTGTGACTCAGTATAGACCAAATGCACTAATGGAACCAAAAAGAGGGAAAACAGGAACTACCCCTCTTGTCACCTTCATGTGAGCCTCACAGGAGCTCAGTGGAACATAGCTATATGAGTGGTCAAAGGTGGTTGGAGAAGAGCAAGGCTGTCAAGATTGATTTTGAACACTAGGAATGTGCTAGTTATGTTTCCTGGAAGATTGACGCCCTGGTGGGACACTGACACCATCTTTTATGTGTACTGCAGAAAAAAGAGATCTGGCAAAACTAGCTTTAGTCTCTTTACTACAAGGCAATTTATGGAGTTGGTCAGAGTTATGACTGAAACTATCAAGCCCACAAAGAATTCCACAGAAGGCAAATAATTCCAAGTACGAGTGTTTGTGTCTTCTTACATCTACTCCTCTTCTAATTACCCAGCAACTGCCTCAGCACCTTTAATATATATCTTCTCTATATTATGCTTTTTGCTTTTTTGTAATTTTGGTGTATACATTTTCAGCTGCTTAATGACCCCTTGTGCCTTGTGAGATACATATTTTCAGCCTCAGATCATCTCCAGTTAAAATTCCAGAGGGAAAAAATCTCACTGCCCTTGCTCTTTCCTGTCAGAATCTCTAGCACTACACCAAATCAGAGGCCACTGGTTAGGCAAGATTTATCTGCCCTTGGGTCAGGCCACCACTCCTGGACCAATTAGATGTAGCTGGCATAGGAACATTACTACCAGGTTAAAGCATGGTGCCAAATAGGGCTGTTTATTCTAGAAAATAGGAAGGATATGATAGATACCATAATAGGTATTTCTCTTAAACATGGCTTGGAAGCCAAGGAAGGAAAAACCTTGCCCTCTCTCCTTTTCATCAAGAAAAGCATTCAGAAGACTGAAAGACAGGATTCTTAGGAGTGCCTCTAAGTAAACCAGAAGCAAATCTGCTCTTACTTATGCCTAACGAGAGACATTTAGGGCTCAAGTCTTGGAAAGAGATATCTTTTGGATTTGAAGATACTTGGTTAATTACACATTTTGCCCAATGACCTTCTTTCTTTGTCCTTCTTGTTGCTGCTCTCATGTTTAAGAGCTTGGGATATTTTCTAGTTAGAATTACTCTGGAAATCCTACAGAAATGAAGATGGGCCAGAGCTCAGGGAAAGGGAGCTTTGTGCTTAAAGCTTATTCCAATTTCTTTAAGTTTATTTATTTATTTTGAAAGAGAGAAAGAGAAAGAGAAAGCATGCATTAGTGGGTAAAGGACAGAGATAAGAAGAGACAGAATCCCAACAGGCTCCACACCATCAGCACAGAGTCCAATGAGGGGCTCAAACTCATGAACTATGAGATCATGACCTGAGCTAAGAGGGAGAGTCATACACTGAACTGACTGAGCCACCCAGGCAGTTCTAATTTTAAAGGAGAGAGAAGGAGAATACCTCAAGGTTTCATTCTAAATCAATTAACTGAGCTTCCCACAGTGGTATGTTGCAGGATTCAGGCCAGAAGAGTTGCCAGAGTTAACAACTGAACTGAAGCATCCACTGGTAGGCCCTCTGGAAAATCAGCAGGTGAGCAATAATGTACATCATTGTGACACGAACATGAACATGAGTTTTGACCAAGCTATATATCACCATAAATATATGACTAGCAAGTTACCCTCTGCTGTTTGAGCAGAAGGATAGCATGATGAGATTGGAATTTGTATCTCCCTCCAAGTCTGTTCCAAGGCCAAGGAGTTCTGCTGGTGCTGGCCGTTGTCCCAGGGTAGGTACATGAGGCTTCTTGCAGACTCCCTGCAGCACTTCTTTCCTTCCCTTCCCTCCCAGCAGACCCTAGTGTTCTCATTGATTGCTCCCAATGCCTCATTGTTCTTTCACATGGATTTTCTCCATTCCCAGGCCAGTAAAGAATAAAAGAGAGGGTCCTTCTCCTCTCTTCCCCGCCCTCTGGCAGCCCATTTTCCTACTATAATCCACAAGAAAACAGATAGGGATATAGAAGCCTTAAAAGACTTAAAACCCTATTAATGATGAGTAGTCACTAACATCTAAATGGCACTGACCTGGGTTCTCCTTTATTCACTCACCTCTCTGCATGGTGTTGGGAATTAGTCTCTCCCACTTTTTCCCTTTCACCCACCAACCATCAGGAAGAGCAACTGTCGTTGAACTGGACCAGTTTGTTCCTCAAGGAGGCGGAGACCTTTATTTATGTCTCAGTGATCTCCCCTCAAGAATAATAATAAAATCAAGAATAATTAACAAGAGAGAGAACACTACTTACTAAGGCACTGCTGTGCCAAGTTTTGATATATACATTTTATCTAATCTTCACAACAGCCCAGTGACCTAGCTAGTATCTCCAATTTAAAGAGACACAGAGATGGTAATAAGTTTGCCCAAGCTTACACAACAAGTAAACAGTAGTGTTAGAATTCAACTTCAAGTTTATCTGACTCCAAAATACCTGCGTATGTCCTATGGGAAGGATAAAGAAAACAGTGAAAAATCACATGTAATTTCATTCGTCAGATACCATCCATATTTGGTATAGTTCTTTATTTCTTTTCCCCCTATACATCCACATAGACAGATATTATTTCATATTTCAAATAATTTTTGAGCATCTACTATGTTGTGGGTCCTGTTCTAGAGGCTGGGGTATTCCAGGTCCCCATCCTGGAGGAATGTATATTCTAAGAGGGAAATCAGAAAATAAATATATAGGGGTGCCCAAGTGGCTCAGTCAGTTAAGCATCTGACTCTTGATCTTGGCTCAGCTCATAATCTCACGTTTCATGAGTTTGAGCCCCACATCAGGCTCTGGACCATCAATGAGAGGAAGCAGACCTTGCTTGGGATTCTGTCTCTCCTTCCCTCTGCCATTCACCTGCTTGTGTTCTCTCTCTCAAAATAAATAAGTAAACTTTAAAAATAAATAAATAAATAAATAAATAAATAAATAAATAAATAGATTTATGCGATAATGGTGTCATATACAGTGGGGCAGGTCGTGCACTGCAGACTTCCAAGGGGGAACTAATCACACTGCGGTTAATGGGAATGATATTCGAAGAACTTGGGCACAACTCTTATATCATACACAATGAATAATAACAGTAGGCATAAAGCAACATAAAGGAGGAATATTATTTTATTGGATGAGAGGTCAGAAAATGCTTCATTGATTAAGGAATATTTAAGAGTTATGAAAAGATAGTGAGAGAACAGGCTCAGCAAAAATCTGAGAGAAGATGACTTTCCACCCAGGGGAAATAGCAAATGCCAAAAACCTAAAGTAGGAATGTTCTGGGCATGATTAAAGAATAGCAAAGAGGCTGCCACAGGTAGGTCATAGTGATCAAGAGGACAGGGTGGAAAAGGGGTCAGAGAAGTGATGGCTGCCACATTCCAGGACCTTGTGGGCAGGGTGAGGACTTTGGGTTTTATTCTGTACAGTGGAAGCCACGGAAAATTGTAAGCAGGAATAGATGTCTTAAAAGGACAAGTCTGGCTGCTCTGTAGAGAAAACAGAGACAGTGAAATCAGGTCAGACTAGAAAGACAGTGATATTGGTAGCATAGCCTAGATGAGAGCTGTGTACTGATGAGAAGGAGTCAGATTCAGGAAATGTTTTAAGGTGTTGCTGGCAGAGTGGATTACAGACAGTACTAGCAAGATTTACTGATGCATTACTGTGGAATGTGAGAGAAACACAGGAATCAAGATGATCTGAATGCATGGTGGGGGGCTTTCGGAATTGTTGGCACGAAGGGGCACATGATGTGGTGAAAGCCACAAGCTCCACGTGGGCAGTTAAGTTTCAGATGCCTCTTAAGCATGCAAGCAGAGATGTGTTGAAACTGGAGATATCATTTTGGAATTTCCCGTGTATCGATGGTGTTTCAAACCATGCACCTGAATGAGATTTCCTACAGAGAGTACAGAAAAACAAAGAGACTTGGGAACTTACATTAAAAAATAAGGAAAGGAGCACCTGGGTGGCTCAGTCTGTTGAATGTCTGACTTGATTTCAGTTCAGGTAATGATCTCACAGTTCCTAATTCAGGTTCCATGTTAAATATGGAGCCTGCTTGGGATTCTCTCTCTCTCTCTCCCTCTCTGTCTGCCCCTCCCCAGCTCACTGTCTCTCAAAAAATAAATAAATAAATAAATAAATAAATAAACATTAACAAAAAGTAAGGAAAATTAGGGAAATCAGCAAAATCATCTAAGAATTGCCAGAGAAGTAAGGGAAACCAGGAAGGTTTCATGTCCCCAAAGGCAAATAAGAAAAGTGACGAAGACTGCTAAGAGGTTAAATAAGACAAGAAGAGGAAACTGACCATTTGATTGACAGAGTAGAACCAAATTTGGCATTGATGACATCATGAGAATAGTTTTGGTGACACCGTAGGAACAAAAACGTGATCTAAGTAAATTTAAGAAAGTGTGTGGAGAGGAAGTATAGGCAAATATAAATAACTGTTTCAAAAAGTTTTGCAATGAAAGGAAGCAGAGATATGACAAGGTAACGGGTAGGAGATGGGGAAGTCAAGAAAGGTTGCATATTTTATTTTAGATTTTGGATGAGTCATAGTATGGCACATTTTTGAGGTGATAGTTATAATCCAGAGGAGCGGAGGGAAGGATAATGAAGGAAAGAGGAAGTAACAAGTGCATCTATGCCCTAGAGAGGGAATGAATAGAATTTTGTGCACAAGTAGAGTGAGGGGTCTTTGTTAGGACACTGGACATTTATTAATTCTAATGGAGGAGATATTTATAAATTTGTAATAGGCTCATACTATACATGCTATCTTAAAATCTACTGATGAATTGGCTATATTACAAAGATATTTTCATAAATAAACTGAGACCAATACCATGGACTCACTGTATTTCAGAGCATGCCTCTTCTATAATTTATTTTATCAATCCCTTCTTCTTGGACATAAAGGTCTCCAATTTTCCACTGTTAGAAATGATGACAAACCCGGCTCTTAACCGCTGGTATCCTGACTGTGTGCTTATTACAAGTCATCCTGAGCCAATTCTCAACACACAGCTGGTCCTGCCCAGCTTTAATCCCTCCTCTGAGACTGAAAATATGCTCTCTATTCAAGATCTAGCAGGTGGATGGCAAGAAACCCTTGGTACCCTGAGAATCTACTCACTTCCATCACCCTCAGCCTCTACCAGCCGGAGGGATATGCCCATTCTGTGCCAGGCAGAACACAGGAGACTTGAAACAGACACTGCTTCTGTCCCTCTGGAACTCACAGGTGCTAAAAAAAAAAAATCTACAAAGTGCCATGAAGGCCATAGCCTCTAGCCCTGGAAATTTAGAAAATGTTTTTAGGCCTAGTTATGTTAAATACTTTCCCTTAAACTGAGTTTTAGAGATGGAAAAAGTGAATGCAGAGAAAACCAAATAGCTTGCTCTAAATTCTTCAGCCAAGCAACAAGACAAGCTGGGAATTCCTCTCAGGCCTGTCTGACTCCAGCACCCCCAATCCCTGTCACACTAGCCCTCCCCAAGTATCCCCAGGCATAATAGCAAAGCAGCCCCCTTCCTGGGAACATCGTCCGTTCTGCCAAAACCTCAGGGCTCCTTTGAGTCAAGGCCAGGGCCCTTCCAGCTTTATCTCCAATCTTTCCTTCACAAGTTCTGTGAAGCTACACAGGCTACTTTCTAGCCCCTCAATATACCCTGCAATTTCCTGTCTCCTTTTTGTTCTTTATATCCTTCTTGGTTCCATGCGCTGGGATCCTACACACGCTTTAAGGCCTAATTCATTTGTTACCTCCTCCAGGAAGCTTTGTCCAGTGCCATTGGGCCTGCCCCATCTCACAATTTCTGCAGCACTTGGGGGTTTTGCTGAGCCTTAAAACTTACTATCGTGTTTGGAAGTCGTTTCTAATATGTCTTTTCTCTTCTCCCACCAGACTAGAAACTCTAGAATGAAGGGATCATATATAAATCACCTAAGTAACTCTTATAACACCTGGCCCAATACCAGGCACAAAGTAGCCCTTGTTATGGGTTCTAATGATGGACAAATGGATGAACGGGGAAATAGGTGGGTAAATGAATTCCCTTTGTATTCCTGGCTTGACAATGTTTTTGATGAATGTATTTTGAACCTGCCCTCACTCTAGAAACTGTTCTTACTGGCATGGCCATATAGAGCTATCCCTAAGTGCTCGGACATTCTTCATGCAATGTCTTCCTTCCACTTCTGTTAGTAACCCACTTCCTCCAGCCCGTCTCCATCCTATCCTCCTAAAGTTCTAACTCTAGGTTTCCCATAATTATCTCACTCAAACATTCCTAGCTGAGAAGTCAGGTAATAAGCACTTAAAATGTAGTATTTGCCAGGGGGATCTGAATTTTAATAGGACACTCCAAAGGCAGAAAGTATATAAGTTTCTGGTAATGAAATTTTAGACACAATGATGGAGGTGGGAAGAAAGCCTGTGTAATTGCCTGCTCTCTGGCTGCCTTGGTTGGCTCTGTGGCCATGCTCCCAGTGAGGGAGTAGGAATTAGCACAAGGAGTCCACATCAATGTCTCCCATCTTCACCCTGACCCAGGAAATGAGAGCAGAACATCCCAGAACTAATGTCTTTGTGGATAGACACCCTTGGCCAGGCTAGAAACCTCAGTTAGCATCATCTTAGAGTTGCAGAAATCCCCAAGAGCAGTCCCCTTAAGAGTTAAAAAAAAAAAAAAAACCTAGTCCCTGTTCTAACTAGATATCTAGAAGCCAAGAGCAGATTTAGAGGCCCTTATCAGAGATCCAGCAGGTGGCAGGCAGAAGTAGGACTTCAGAGGACCCTGGTTGAGTCTTCTGAGCTTGGGAGGGGAAAGGAAAAGCAAGCTGGGAGACATGGGCTGCTGCTACCCTTAGCAAATGAACCCCATCCTATCTCCAGGGAAGGAGTCCCCCTTGCCTGAGCCAAGCTGGTCTTCCTAGCATCCCACTCTGGCAGTCAGGATCAAGAAATATCTTCTGAGCACCTGCTCTTCACTCATCTTTGGGTCCAGTAAGACTATAAAAGAAAGGCTTCTTCACTTAAAGAAGGGCATTAAGTGCCAAAGAACAAAACTCATGGGGCTGGGTTCTGAACCCCATTCCATCGTTACTAGTTATGTGACCTTAAAAAATGCCCAGCTTTTAACAGCCTTCACTTGCTATAAAATTATACTAAATCCCCAGTATAGTGCCTGGATTCCTAGTATGAATTCAAGTAATGTTGGCAATTGTTAAGGAGATTATAGTCAGCTGCTCAGGTGCTAAGAATGGTATTTAGGCAATGGACACAGGAGAGAGAAGTAACATTCCTAACACTCAGATCCCACCACTACCACCCCACTTTTGGATCTATACCTCTACCATAATCCCTGAGAGCTGATACCAGCCACTGATGCCTACTGTTCTTCTGTCCTGGAATTCAAGACACTTCAAAGCAAGTCTTGATCTTGCTTTCAATCTTCATCTCTCAACTTTCTTCAAACAACTAACACCCTGACCAATGCTGACCACTCCCACTCTGTTATCTATTCTGCCCCTGAGTCCCTGGCTGTCAATGTCTTCACCAGAGTCAACATCCTCCACATCATTCTAAAGCCACTTCCTCCAGGAAGTCTCTCCAATCTAATTGGAGCACAATTTGTCTTGCTCTTAGCTTTACAGCACATGTAAGGTTAGTAAGTCCAGAAGCCTCCCTATTTCCTCAAGTCTCCTTTTGAGAGTATAAAAGCACATCAAAGACCTAACAAATTTTCTACCAAGTTTAAAATACTCTTAGTATAATAATACACTGAGGACACAATTAAGCCTCCCCTGCTTAATCATCAGGCCCTGGGCCACGTGCTTTATTCCTAACAGTAGGCTCAAGCATTTGGTGACTACTTCCAAGGTACCTCATCTTGTCTCATTTCAGCCCTTGGGGAAGTAGAGATCTTTCTACCTAAATCTTAGATCAATTCCTCTGCTGGCAGCCTTGATACATTCTGGCTATTCTCATACCCACAGGATGCTCCTCTCACTTTCCTGCTTTACTTCTCTGGCTTTAAAACTGCTCCTAACATCTTCTACATTTGCTGTTCACACCAGTCTCCATGTTTCTCAGATTTTTAAAACACATTCTTCTGTCTTTGATAGTCAACTCCCAAGCCAGACATCCTTGGGCACTTCTCTGATCAAGCCCCTCATCTAGGCTATGTTGACCCCTGCAGAAGTCTCTGCCCTGGGCATTTGTCAGAGCAGGAAGAGGCAACTCATCTCTACAGTGCTGGTGACAGCACTATTGAGAGTCTTGTCACCTACATCACTGAATGTCTCCTCTAAGAGCCCCACATGAGATTTTCCTTTAGAATTTCCTGCTAAGAAAAGCTCTTCCTTCTTCCCTGAGGAGCTTTCCATAATTCTCTCTGATCATAAAGATTATGTAACAGTTCATGTCCCAGTTTCGGTTTTTAGCTACCGAGAGCTTGGCAGCAGATCTGAGACCCTGCTAAAAGAACTTGGCTTTCTGTACAATTCTGGGGCTCCTTCCTCTAGGGTTACCTCTTGATGGTTCAGCATGTTCTGCTTGGGTTCTTTGATTATTTTTACTTTGAGCTTCCTTGAGTATTGGTTCCATAGGTCCCGTCTCTGTCATTGGCAGGTTGTTAGCCATGCCAGTTAAATGGTACTCCACACAAAGTGTTCCAATCCTCTCTACCTCCTTGCTCTGGGACCTTTTTTGCCTTGAGTTCTGGAAGACAAAACTGGAATTTAGGGAATTCTAGTATTTCAGATGGAAATTAAAAGAGAGAATTGAAAACTTAGTTGCTTTTCTTCCTTTTTAAAGAATAAATATTCTTTTTTTTTTCAATCAAATAGACACCTGGCCATAGGTTAGAGGCAATAAGTCTGCATGTCTTGTTTAAAAGTAAAGAAATAAAAATAAAACCAGCAATTCTTCAACTCACTATTCTCTTTTCCCAAAGGCAATTATTTTCACTTCTTTTAATAAATAGTTTAGATATTTCTTTAGATAATCTGCTTAGAGATGATTTCTACCATTTATATTATATTCTTTCTTTAGTTTTTATTTTTAGGTATTACTTACTGACGTCCCACTGAGGAAGATGAAGACATAAATCTCATTGGCTGCCATCACTACCACCAGCTCTCAGCAACCAACATACCACTTCTTGCCCCCTTCTATTCTAAGTCCTATTGTGATTTTAATTAGATCCATTTCAATTATGTTATTGCCTTTATAAGTGTGTAGCTGAGCCACATAGTATACAACAATTACTTTTCCTTTCCAGCACAGATTTTGTCTTTCCTGAATTTAATATTTGTATAGTTTTACATTTGTTTTTTGTGCTCTTGACACTAATTCAACCCAAATCTTTCCTCCAGTTGTGTATCTCTCAATACCTTCAAGCACATTAAAGATTGTTTCATTTTCATCTCATGATGAAACTCCCAGAGCCTTTTTAAATCTGGAGTGGTTTATCTCAAGATCTCCTGTACAAAAGCAGTAGAAATTCATAATAGCAAAGGGAATAAACTGTTATCTGAACCCTGGTAGAGCTGCAGCCATGGTAGATAGAAGACAGTGTCTGACCAACTGAAGACCAGCAGAGAGAAAGCATGAGGAATAAATATTACCATCTCAGTTTCTTCCTGCTGATCTGCCAGCATCTCTAGTGGCCAACACACTTGAAAATAAGCCAGCAAGGGAGGCCAAGTAATGTAGTACATAGAGATCAGTCTCCTGAGGCACTGAAAAGGATTGAGAATAGAACTGAAAAAGTCAACTAAAAATAAGTAACAAGCCATGTCTTTCTGTTTCGGCATACTCTGTTATTTTGGTAAACTACAGTCTCCAGTAAATTTATGAGAAAGGGCACATGAGAAATAGGTGTTTGTAAATCTGGAAAATATCTTTTTGTCTCAAGCTAAATTGATAAAGTTTGGCTGGATAAAGATCCAAGGTTGGAAATAATTTTGCCTTTTTAGTCTCTTGTCCTCTAGATTTCATTATTGCTGCTGAGAAGCTTTGTGCTATTTTAATATTGATTTGTTATATAAAATCTGGAAGCTTACATGAGCTCTTAGGTTTATTTACCTACAATTCTGAAATTCCAAAATGATGACTTTTGTATGGCTCTTTTTTCATTTTTGAATGCTGAACTCAGCTGATTTAAAATTTCTGTCTCTAAACTTCGGTAAATTTTCTTGAATTATTTCCCTAGTGATTTCTTCACCTCTGTTTCCTCCTCTTGGAACCCCAATTATTTGTGTCTTTAACCTCCAGCCCCAGTTATTATCTTTTTGTTTTCTTTCCTTTTATCTTTTGTGTGGCTTTGGTTTTTAGAGATTTACTTAACTTTATACTAATTTTCAAGAACTTGTCGTTTTCTTAATATTCCTTTCTGTAGCATCTTGTGTTTTCCTGAGGCTATTAATGGTAGATAGGTTTAAAGGCAAGTGGTTTTTTTTTTGTTTGTTTGTTTGTTTGTTTTTAAGTTTCTCTATGTAGAGTCAATTTTCTTGAACTGAATTTTCTTGTTTGTTTTGTTTTGTCTTTCACACACGTGGAATAGAATCTCAGGGCACAGGGGAAGTGATTGGCAAATCTGGGCTTTTCTGTTGGGTAAAATGTTTTGGGCATTTTGGTGGGGAACTCTCTACTGTTAGAATCTTAACATCTATTCTCTTAGACTAGATTGCACTCTCCTGTTTATAGAATATAAGCTTAGTTGCCAGTACGTTGAGAACTAAGTGAGGAAAGAAGGCAGAGTCCCAGTCAGTCTGTGAGCTTTCATTTAATCTCCTTGTTCCTAGTGTGGTTCTGCTCTCAGTTGTACCTGTTGTTCTCTAGCCCACAGTTCTCTGTCTTACACTTTGCAGAAATCACACTTCTTGGGAAAGAAAAAGGCAATCCTCCTGATGGAAGAGATTGGAAAGGGTCTCCTTAAGTAATTTTTTAACAATTCTCCTATTTCCAGTTCTATCTTCACCCCCACTTCCAGACAATAGGAAACACTGATTCCTGAGTCTTTGAGGGTTTCTACTGCTTGTTTCTTGTTTTATTTTTTTAATATTTATTCATTTTTGAGAGACAGAGAGAGGAGGGCACAAGTGGGAAGAGGAGAGAAAGGGAGGCACAGAATCTGAAGAGGGCTGCAGGCTCTGAGCTGTCAGCACAGAGCTCGATGCAGGACTTGAACTCATGAACCATGAGATCATGACCTTAGCCAAAGTCAGATGCTAAACCAACTGAGGCACCCAAGCACCCCTTGTTTCTTAATTTGTAATTAACCTTTCAACAATTTTTCAATTTTCAGCCCTACCATCATGCCCACCTTTAGATGTATATGGAAATACTAATTACTGAGTCTTGCAGGGACAAGAGGGTTCTGTGTTTTTCAGTGGCTTTACTCCATGGGTTTCTGCCACTGCCAGCATGGGACTCAACTTCCTCAAAGCTACCAATATTTTTCCATCTTTTTGGCTTTCTAGCTTTTGTTTTTTAAAATACACTTTTCTCTCTCATTTCTGTCTTTGTATTTTATACTATTAAAATCATTTTACTATAACTTTACTAAGTTTATAGGGAAAAAAAGATATTTAAAATATCCATCATGGTGATTTGATATACATATATACTGTGAGTGGATTCTTACCATATATTTAATCAAGACATCTATCACCTCATTTATTATTATTATTTTGGTGAGGACATTTAAGTTCCATCCTCTTAGCAAATTTCAATGACAATACACTATCAACTATGGTCACCATGTTGTACATTAGACCCACAAACCTTATTCATCTTATAGCTGAAAGTTTGTCCCTTTTTACCAACCTCTCTCTATTTCCACCACCCACAAGCTACTGCTTTCTATTGTCTATGAGTTTGACTCTTTAAAAAAAAAAGCTATCCCACATATCAGTATTTGTCTTTCTCTGTTTGGTTTATTTCACTTACAGTAATGCCCTCTAGTTTCACCTCTGTTGTTGAAAATGACAGACTTTCTTTCTTTCTCATGGCTGCATAATATTCCATTGTATGTATGTAGCACATCTTCTTTATCCACTCAACCATTGATGGAATCTGGTTGTTTCCATATCTTGATTAGTAATCACCTCTTGTTGGGAGGACCAAATAAACAAAGTGTAAAGAGTTTAAACTTTCCTTATTGTGCACTTTTTGTGCCTGGGGCAGAGTGGGAAAAGGCATTCACAAAGGGTATTTGTTTCATAGAATTCATTACAAATCCATCAAGGGAGCACAAATAACACTACTCTATAGAGTTTTATATCATATATTTGTTCTTTTCTAATTCTCAAAGCATTTTCATGTAGTCATCCTCATTGGTCCCTGAAACAACTCTAAGAAATAGACAAGGCAGGTATTACAATCCCTATTTTACAAATGAGGAAACTGAAGCTCACAGAGATTGAATAACTTATTTAGAGTAGTCCAGCTTGTGTCAGAGGGACTCAAATCCAGGCCTAAAAATGCCAAGCCAATCCTTTCCCTTTAGTCTATGGATTCTTCAAGTGGTATTATTGCTGCTTTTAAAACTCACCCAGAATGGTGTGCGAACCAATAGGATTGTGTCCAGTTCCCATATAGTGCCCATAATGGCCCATAATGGTCCACAGTGGGACCATCTGTGGAGGATTAAAGAATCATAAGATTTTTGGACCCTTATTCCAAGAGATTCTGATTTACAAGGTCTGGAGTGTGGCCCGAGAATCTCTATTTTTAAAATAGCTCCCTAGATGACACTGGCATGTGGCTTGATTGAAAACCATGGCCCTGAGGGGCCTGAAGGTGGTCTAGAGAGTTCCCCAGGCTTCAAGGTGGAGATAATCAAATGCCAGTTACTGGAATGTAACAATTCAAGCTGTCTAGACAGCAGTCCAAGCTAATAGTTTCTTCCCTTCCACTCCTCTCCATGGCCCTCAGCAAAACTCACTTCTGCCCTTATTACCTGGGCTGTTTACTCACTTAATGGAGACTCCTTTGCCAGATCCTTTGCTCCATTTCAGCTTGTGGGACTTCAGGGACTCAACTTCTGAAAAAATTAAATTGAAAAACTTCTGCCTGATAACTTAGGACCTTGTGTGGAACTTAGCTCTCTTAGGAGCCAGAGGAAAAGAATAATAAAGAGCTGCACTTTTATCTTATTGGATGCCCCAGAAATGTTATTCCTGGCTCTCAGGTGGCCTTCTAGCTGGAAAATATAAAATAGAAACAACGTTAGGTCAAAAAGTGAGCATCCTGGCATCATAATGCAGGTATGTGTGTATGAAGTCACAGTTCTGTGCAGTGGAGGAGGATTTTTTTCTAGAACCTGAAGGTCCCTGAGCTGAAGAAGGTCAAAGGACAGGGAGAAAGAGAAGAGAGTGGTATAGCAAGAGTCTTAGCATTTTATTTACCACTGAGAATAAAAGAAGCCTGAGCCATTTGGCAGGCTGATAAGAGAGGCCAACACATACCTTTTAGCTTGAGAGACAAGAATCCTTCTGGGAAAGAATTTCCCTAAGGAAGGAGTTAGCACATTAATTTGTGAACAATAATTTAGCCAGTGGACCAGAGGGATTACTTTGAGTATGGTGTGAGGTCCTCACCAGATCAGACAGGCATGCCCCCAGAGTACCTACAACTTCCAGAGCCCTTTTTTAAGGAGTTTATTCTATATAAGTCATTTTGCTGGTAACACAAAACTTCAAACTCCCAGCCCAGCAAATGGCCTAGAGTGGAAACCTAATTCAAGAGTAGTCAATAGAGGTGAAGGCAGAATGTGAGGAAGCCTGGAACAAGAGTTCTCAAATAGGGCAGGGGCAAGTAAGCCAATCTGATTCTTCAAGAAATTTATTTAATCGATTCAACAAATATTTATTGACCATCAACTATGTGTAGACATTTTATTGTATTTTTTAAGATTTTTATTTAAAATTTTTTTAATGTTTTATTTTTGAGAGACAGAGAGACAGAGAATGAGCAGGGTTTGGGCAGACAGAGAGGAAGACTCAGAATCCAAAACATGCTCCAGGCTCTGAGTTGTCAGCAAAGAGCCCAACGCAGGGCTTAAACTCATTAACAGTGAGATTGTGACCTGAGCCAAAGTTAATAACTGATTGGACCACCCTGGTGCCCCTAAAGATTTTAATTTTTAAGTAAACTCTATGCCCTGACATTTTATGGTTTTTAAATTTTTTTATTTATTTATTTTGAGAGAGACAGAGACAGCATAAGTGGGGAAGGGGCAGAGAGAGAAGCAGACAGAGGATCCAAGCAGGCTCTGCACCATCAGCTTGGAGCCTGATGTGGGGCTCAGACTCATGAACCGTGAGATCATGACCTGAGCTGAAGTTGGACACTTAACTGAGACACCCAGGTGCCCCAAACTGCTTTAAGTTTTATTTAACAAATGTTTCTATTGAATGTACTCTGTACCAGACACTGATATTTTATAATATTAATTTATTTCTCGTAACAGCCCTGTAAGTTAGCTGCTATTATCATATCCATTTTGAAGGTTAAAAAAGAAAAAAAAAAAAACCCAAGGCACAGAGAACCTAACTAATTTGCCCCAAGCTACACATTTATTGTGGTAGAGCCAATCTTTTAAGTTCTGTGAATGTATCAATAAACAAAAGAGATCAAAATTCATGTCCTCAGAAACTTATTTCTATTGGTGATTTGGCATGGATATCCAGAGAGTCAGTGGTTGGGGGAACTGGTGAAGGCCAGCAGCCTAAGCCATGTGGCAGTAGAGGCTGTAGAAGGCAGTGTGACTGCCAGTTGGTGGCTGCCAATGATAGAAAAAATTAAAGATCAGTGAACTGAGGGTGAGGGCCCAACAGAATAAACAGGTCCTGATTCCAACCATGTTCCAATCCATGAGGCCAGGGTTCTCCTGAGAGCCTGTGGGGCCCAGCTCCGTGGCTGTGTTTTGCATCCTCTTATCCCCACAATAAAACCACTCAAAATGAAGTAATCTGAGTGGGTTTTTGGTTTTCACCTTTTTAAAAGCCCCCCAACATTCAACACTATGGAGTCCTAATCCCTCACAAAAGCAGAGACTATAAGAAACAAGATCCAAAAAAGGCAGCATATGCAACATAGTCTCCTTGAGAGGTTAAGTGTATGAATTTGCACCATGAGATGACACAGATGCGGGAGATACCAGGGCTGGATGACCATTCTTCCTGCTTCAGGGAAGTGTGGGGCTAGCATAGAGCACCAGAGTAAGGTGTCGACCTTACTAAGAATGACGGTAGCTGTCCTACCCTACAATCCCCAGCTTTAGGCAGCAGTGGAGTCCCAGCATAACTTCACTGCATCTCAGGCATTACAACAGTGGCATCACCCATACTAGTTTCTGGACATTGAGGGAGGGTAGATTCAGCAATATGAACAGGATACAGAAGAAAGACCCTCTCGCTTGGCCTGGAGGGCAGGGATAGCTGAGGAAGCTGACATTCTCAAAGTCATATTGAAGAAGAAACAAAGGAAAATGGCAGTCATCACGGAAACCAGAAGGGTTTATTATTTATGAGCACATCAAGATGCTCCCTGGGGATGTTCAGAAATAATTGGGAAGCATTTGATAGGAGACTGGAATATTACAAGAGCATCTTGTACTTAAAACAAAAGTAATACTGTTTTTTAAATTTTCACTGAGAACCCATTTAACTTTCAGGTTGAAGAGACCAAGGGGAACAGAACAATTCTTTCCTTTGATTTTCTGTTGTCTCACCTTGGTCAATGCTGTGCTGCACAGGGAAGGTTATGTTTACTAAGGCTGTGCCAAATCCCCTTGGTCCTCATTCTCACCTCTGCTGTGTCTCAGAAAGCCACATTCTTGAGCACTGAGTCAACACTGACCCTGGTAGGGAACATTCAGCAGAAAGCTTCAGCAGTCCTGATGCAAGTCAGAATTTCTTGGCAAGGGCTGGCTCATTGGAATGTAGTCCATTAGGCAGGAAAGGCTGCAGGAGTTGAAGAATCGCAAGCTCTTTTGAGCTGGAAAGGCCCATTGGGATGGACTGTTTAATTCTCTCTCATCACAGATTGTGGAGTTTGATAGCAGTTTTCTGTGACTTTCAGCAGGAATTTCATGTGACCCTGCCCTTCCCCCATGTCAAGCTCTGCCCCTCTCCCCTAGATGAGTGCCAATCCTCCCAACCACTAAGTAAAATTGTCGTACCCAGATTTTAATATAGCCCCCAAAAACCAGAGACTGCCAGGGAGGCCAAATCACGCATGCAAAAGCAAAGGGCTTTATTACGAATTTAGACCCGGCCAGCCTAAACTCGGGCTCAGACTTCAACAACACACTGGATCCACATGGAGCAAGCCCAGAACATGGCGGGGCAGGGCCTTTTATGAGTTTGGGAAGGGCGAGTTACAGGAAATTGTGACACAGGTACAGGGGTCCAATCATTATAGCATCACATCATTGACAGTAACTTTAACCAATTACAGAGTGGACCCAGAACTCCCAGGTAGGGCATGACTAGGACCCTCGGGTAGGGCGTGACTAGTCTTAACCTCCATCTTTAGGCCCGCCCCCAGAAATGTTAATGGTGTTAGCTGGCCTTCAAGGTCGGAGGGGAAACTTGAATCAGACCTGCATTCTTACATTAGTAGTTCCCATTTTTGAAGATGGGCAATATGCCAAATACTTTAGAATACTTTATATTCATTCTCTCACTGAATGCTTAACATCACTGTGAGGAAAATCAATCCCATTATACCGATGGAGAAACTGAGGTTCAAAATGTCAAGAGACAAACACCAAGTCACAATGTATTAAGTGGTAGAGGGGAGCTAACTGTAAAGTCCATCCCTCCTTTTTTGTTAGATGTTCCTCAATATCCACTTTTTCAGCTCAGAAGGGGAGGTCAGCTGTGTAAAGGGTTGGGCCACACTGGGCTGGGAGAGTGTTTCTACCTTAGCTCTCTGTAACTGGTTCCCCTTGGCCAATTTCCTCTGCTCCCCACCCCCACCTTTTTGAAGATCTCACACATTCTGTTTTGCCTGGGGAAAAAACCCTAGCAACTCAAAAGTCTTTTTAAATTACAAAAATCTTAGTCTCTTATTCAATGGAGGAAGAAAACCTAGAGGCAGAAAGAGGCCTAGAGAATCAGTCTTGAGGAAAATCAAGTCAACCACATTTCCTATTCTATTCATTTTCTAACCCATTTAAATGGGATTCTAATTGCATAAAACAACTAATTTTATTCATTAAGGTTCAATTAAATTAATCTGAAATTCAGCATTGTTGAACAGCCATATTAAAGATGAAACATAATCTCTCTTGACTCCATTTCCTTTGACAAAATAAAGTTCAGCTACTAATGAGCTCGTGATACAAGGTCTCCTTTATAAATGGCAACAAAGGGTGCAAATTTGTGAGCAGCAGTTTTTATTATCATCATCAACAACCATTTCCTTTGTTATCAAAATATGCAGAAATTATTGTAGGGCCTTTTTTCTCATTACGGCTTTGATGGGAGGAGGCATGAAATAAATAACTTCATAATCATGTCACACTGAAGTCACACAGTGAGATCCCACAGGGAGTTAAGCGGGGCTTGGTCTCAAAGCCTTGATGCAGGGCATTCTGTGGACTAAGCAGACATTTCGATTTTTGGCCTTGCAGACCTCAGACAATCCCTCCCCTAGAGTCCAAATCTCTGTTTCAGGGCAAACAAGAAATGTTTCTCCCTACCTAGGTAGCCTATTTCTGCCTTTTTGTGTTCTAGGGAAGAATCTGATTTCTAGAGTTAGAGAAGCCAAGGGCAAGCCTATCTAGGAAGCCTTGGCAAATGAGCGTTCCCACTCTCTGGTGATACCTGGCCCTTTCCGGAAGGCCACAGTGCTACCATTTCCTATGTCAGCATCCAGCTGTGTTCTCAGTTAACCTCAGTTGGCAGAATGGCTTCCCCTGGTCAGCAGGAATACAACCTTCAAGCCTGGTAATGTTAATTTAGTGTCTGAATGTAAGATAAACGTCCCCAAGACCAGTGACAGCATAAGTCTGAGTGGCATTAAACCAAGTAAGTGGTTGGTATTCAACCAAGGTTAGTGAGGGTCTGTTACTTGCAGGGGATCACCTGCAGGAGAATATAGAGATGAAAAAGGCCCTATGTAACACAGCAGGGGGTGAGTAGTCGATATAAAATGAGAGGTCCACATCTTTATCCAAAATCCATATGGCCACATTTATTTTGTACAAGTTCAGAGTTTATTTTGGAAAGGTAATTTCATACATAATATCATGTATTATCTAACACCCAACATGACTATTCTATAATGTTTGAATATTCATATTAAATGAAATAAATAATATAAACAGCCTCCTATCAGTTCAGGTCAGGTCAAGTTTGCTACTAAACGATTTATGTGTTATAAATAATCTTCTGGGAACAAAAGAACAGTCACCCAGGAGAGGAGAGGGCTTTGAGAGGGAAAGGGAAAGCTAGTTCATCCATAATAATCCTACAAGGGACCAAGCTTCAGTAAACTGAGAGAACTGATCTCTATCAAGGACCTAGGGGACCAGTAGGGTGTAAGAGTCCCATCAGTAAGTATGAGGCCAGGCATTCATCTTTCTCCAAAGAGCTGCTGCCAAGGGGATGTGCTCCCAGTGTTCTTGGTGGCTGTTGGAGCTGAGGATCACACTCCCCCACAGTCTCCTGGGACCAACCTTCAAGGGCAGCTCTGTGGCCAGGATGCCCCTTTGCAGTCTGCCTTCCACTAAGAAGACCCACCATGACCACCACCACACTCCACACCTGGCCAAATCACCAGTAGGAAAGTCTTCATTTGGCTAAGTGTATCATCTTCTCAAATGGGGAAATAACATGTTCAAAGGAACTCTTCATACCCAAAAATATACTCATGAAAATATTCTTATGCCTCTCAGTTTCCCATGAAATATTTGTTAAAATGCTGTAATATATATGAAGATAGACTGAATACTGCTAAATCAAAACTAAGTATTTAATTCTGGAATTAGGTACTGGTGATGGCTGTACAACCATGTGAATATTCTGAAAACCACTGGATTATACATTTTAAAAGGGTGAATTTTATGCTATATGAATTGTCAATTTAAAAAAAGTGAAATCGTTAAAAGAAAAAAGTAAATTCAGTGAAATGGCTTTCAGTCTCATTCCACTCCCATGACCATACCCTGGACCTTACCAACACTCCACTGTAGAAATCATAAACTAATTCTTCTTCCTCTGTCCCCTGCTCCTGTCCAAAAACCTTCTTTCACTCTCCACCTTGGCCCTGCCATTTAGCAGTTGTCTTAGTTTCCTATTGATACTGTGTAACACATTACACAAATTTAGTGGCTTAGAGCAATAGGGTATATATATATATTTTAACTTTCTGGAGGCCAAAAGTCTGAAATCAGTCTCACTGGGCTAATGTCAAGGTGTTAGAAGGGCTGGTTCCTTACTGAGGCTTTTAGGGAAGAATCCGGTTTCCACCTTCTAAAGCCATCTGCAGTCCTTGGCTTCTGGCACCTGCCTCTATCTTCAAAGCAGAGCACTTCAGCCACTGCTTCCTTCATCATGTCTTGTTTTTGGTCTCTGATCCTTTTGTCTTCCTCTGGTGCAGACCCTTCTAATTATATTGGGAACATTCAGATAATTTAAGACTATCTCTGCATCTCAAAATATTTAATAGTAACTATGAAGTCTCTTTTACCATGGAAGGTAACTTATTCACAGGTTTTGGGAATTAGGTTGTGGATATCTTTAGCAGGGGACATTCCTCTATTTTCTCCCAGTCAATTCCCTCTTAACATTAACTGCCTTCCTTTTTCGACCTAGACTAATGGGTAGGAAGAAACTGTCCTCTAGCATCTTTAATTCTCTTGCACCCTTTCACATATACCAAATCCACTGGAAAAGCTTCTTCCTGAAACAATTCTTTAATCTGCCTTTTCTGCTTTTATAATCAAGAATTTGGTCTCCATGGATGAAATTTCCCTTTTTGTGTGTAAGGCCAATCATTCTGCCTCTGCTCTCAATCTCCTCTCCTTCTTTCAGGTTTCCTTCATCACTTATTCTCTTTCAATCTTGAATTTCTAGACCCTGCCATTAGCAATAAATTATTTTCTCCTATATTTGAGAAAAAGTGAGGACTTTTCAACCTGGATAAGATAGAGAAGACTTAGTTCTCCCTGCTTCTCCTAGCTAAGTATAATCAAAAGTTATGAACATAATATAACCATCATAAGAGGACTATGAAATCTACCTACCAGCTTCAGAATTTAGGAAATACATAGGGATGTGTTCTCTAGGTTTTCTTTTTATCTCCCATACATTCTTGACTTGGTATTAGAGAAGCCTGCAAACTAGAAGCACCAACAGGCATGGGGCGGTGGAGAGCGAAGAAAAAGAAAAAAGAAACACACAAAAATCCCCAACACTTAAATCCTGCTCCCTATAGTCAAAGGATCCAGAGAGAAGCAGCTAGCAGGACAAAATCATTTTTGACAATACTCTACCCCAATCAAACATAATATATGGTTCCTGCTAGTATAAGAGATTTCTACCCTTTATATGGTTGACAGCAACTGAGCCAGGGTGGTGCTCCCCCTTCACCCTCAGTGTTACACTGGTAGAGACCAAGTGGGGAGTCTGGACTTTCACCTCTGCCCTCTAATTACCACCTGCTGGAAGTCCTGGGTGGCATTTCCCTCCTTGCCAGCATGCTATCAGTGGGGATTGAGCGGGATTTCTCAAGAGTAGGAGGCAGTGTCCCTCACTTTTTCAACTGAAGAATGGAGAGGTGATCTTAGACAGCAGGGAGCTAGAGAAAGGAATTCCTTAAATATGCATGAGAATTTGCTGACCGACTCACACATGAAACTGGACCACCTCACACATGAAACTGATTGACATTAACTCACCAAAAAGTTTGAGAACTGAACTAAAGTGTGGAATAGCACCCTGGTTCATGGAGTGGCCTCAGGGTAGCACACACCCAAAGCAGATCAGAAATGCTGAGAACACTAAATTGTCATTCGAACCCCAGCCGACAAAAGTAGGCTAGGACCTAAGCACTAAACCAAAACAGGGTGACTGCCTGCTTAAGAAAAAGATTTAAATGTAATCCAAAGTCTTCTAACATAATAGTCAAAATCTGCAGGTTATAATTGAATCATTTGTTACAAGAAGAACCAGGAGAACCACTTGAATGAGAAAAGACAACACACACTAATACCAAGATGATTTAGATGTTGGAATTATCTGACACAGATTTAAAGTAGTCATCAGGAAAATACTTCAGAAAATAATTATGAACTCTCTTGAAACAAATTAAAAAAAAATAGAAGATTTCAGCAAAGAAAGAGAAGATATAAAAGAGAATCAAATGGGAATTATAGAACTGAAAAATACAATAGCCAAAATAAAAAACTCATTCAGTGAGCTCAGGCATACTTTGGAGATGACAAAGGATGGAACCAGTAAGCTTGAGGGCTGGTCAACAGAAAGTATCCAATCTGAACACAGGGAAAATAGACAAAAAAAATCATCAGGGACCTGTGTAACAACAACAAAAGATCCAACACTTCTATCATTGAAGGCTCAGATGGCGAGAAGAAAAGAGTATGGAATTTAAAAAATATTCCAAGAAATAATGGCTAAAAATTTCCCAAATTTGGTGAAAGGCCGAGAAGTTAAACAAACCTCCAAATGAAATAAACCCAAAGAAATCAAAGCCAAGACACATTGTGGTCAAATTTCTGAAAACTAAAGACAAAGAAGAAAAGTTTTTTGTTTTTTATAGTTTATTGTCAAGTTGGTTTTCATATAACACCCAGTGCTCATCCTAAGTGCCCTCCTCCATGCCCATCACCCCCCTTCCCCTCTCCCCCACCTCCATCAATCCTCAGTCTGTTCTCAGTATTTAAGAGTTTCTTACGGTTTGTCTCCCTCCCTCTCCCTATTCTTCCCCTCCCCTCCCCCATGGTCCTCTGTTAAGTTTCTCCTGTTCCACATATGAGTGAAAGCATATGGTATCTGTCCTCTGACTGACTTATTTCACTTAGCATAACACCCTCCGGTTCCACTGACATTGCTGCAAATGGCCAGATTTCATTCTTTCTCATCGCCATGTAGGATTCCATTGTATATATAAACCACATCCAAAGAAGAAAATCTTGAAAGGAGACAGAAAGGGAGGGTGAGAGTTGGAGGGAAGGCAGGAAGGAGGAAGGAAGGTAAAAGGGAGAGGAGGTGGTGCTGGTCCAGCAGGGAACATGAGTTTGAATGTTAATAGATTTCTCATCTGAAACCACTTGAAATGCTCTCACCAAGATCACTACTGGCCTCCCAATAAACAATTACATGATCTTACTTGGACTCTGCAGCATTTTCTCTCTGTTGATCACTCCTCTTTTTTGAACACTTTCTTCCCTTGATGTCCAGGACATCAGAGCATTTTGGTTTTCCCATTTAGTGCTCATTCACAGGTTCCTCTTTTTCTACCCATCTGTTCAGCTATCCCAGGGTTCTGATCTCTTCTCACTTCCTGTCCTTTGTTCACAGGATATGTGGTCTAGGTGGCTTGGCTACTGTTTACCTAGATTTTGACAGGTTTATTGAGATAATATTTACAGATAGTAAATCCACCTATTTCAGTGTTCAATTCTATGAACTTTGACATATAGTCTTGTAACAACCACTACAATCAAGAAAAAGAATATTTCCACTATCCCCCCAAAAAAGCTCCTTCATACCTCTTTGTTGTCAATCCCCTCCCCCACTTCCAGTCCTAGGCAAGCACTGATCTTTTTTCTGTCCTTATGCTTTTGCCTTTGTTAGACGGTGGATTTCACATATTTTTAAACACTACCAGGGTGCCTGGGTGACTCAGTCAGTTAAATGGCCGGCTTCAGCTCAGGTCAATATCTCACAGTTCGTGGGTTTGAGCCCTGCATAGGGCTCTGTGCTGACACCTAGCTGAGAGCCTGGAGCCTGCTTCGGATTCTGTATCTTCCTGTCTCTCTGACCCTCCCCTGCTCGCCCTGTCTCTGTCTCTCAAAAATAAATAAAAAACATTAAAAAAAAATTAAACATCTACCAATAAAAATAATGCCTTCCTCATTTACATCTCTAGCGTTAATGTACCTTTGAGCTTCAGAGTAGTCTTTTGAATGTCTTTTGTTTTTTTTCTTTGTGCATCATGAAAGTTTGAGTGATTTAGAGTTTACATAACCTCTCTGAGCCTTAGTTTCCCTCTGTGAAAGCAAGAAATGATACTTTGCTGATTTCTTGGGGGGGTGTTAAATAAGGTAAATAAATATCACTAAAGAATCTACAAAGCTGGAAATTCACAATAGGTACTCAATACATCATTATTATTAGATTCTCTTCATGAAGTACAATTTCTTCAAGAGGTCCTACACCTGAGGATGGAGGAATCCACTTGCTGGAGAATTCAGACCTCATCTGAGGCCAAGAGTCCTTCTCCCCCCTAGTCAATGCTTTATGTCTCTACTGGGTGAAAAGACCATGTATCATTTTCAATGCGTGCACATCTAAATTCTCAGAAAGAGTCAGTAGTACAATTGAGTCTTGTAACCAACCAGTCACAATTACTTCATGTAATGAGAATGCCCCTAGTTAGCTGCAACTTTATGAGGCTGATTAATATCTGAAATAAAGATAGTTTCATTTCAGATCCCTTTTCCTTAAGGGCAAAAAAATAAAGCCCAATGTTATTTTGCAGTATACACACCCCATATGATTACTTGTGAGGCCTCCCAGTCATTTACAGTACCGTCTGCAGGGCAGCCTTGTTTCACACTAGATGGGTTCAGGGAGCACCTATTCCTCCTAATTATTTTCTATTCATATACTATCAGCCAGTAGCAATTTATAATGAATTCCAGTCATGTATTTTAGTGGATGCTTCTTCTCAATTTCTCTCTCGATGAACTAAACAAAAGTACCTTACTAAAAGTAAACTGACAAGAATCACATTGTTCTCATTTCAAACACACATAAAGGAACTAAAGTGTTGTGAAATATGCCAGGCAGTTTGTATTAATCCTCTAACCTCCAGAGAGAGGGCTTGCAATTAGATTTACATTAGAATTGTCACAGCTAGCAATTTTTTTAATACCAGAATCTAGCCGTCAACTGATTTCATGCTACACATACAGATTAAAAATGCAGTTAGTGTAACGCAAAGAAATTAAAATTACAATTGAAGTGTCATACAGTAAGTGAAAAACCTTTAATGATCTATCTGGTTATAGAGCTAATAATGACTTTATGCAGAATGTAGTGAAACAAAGGCGTCTTTCTCGAGAGCCAGAGTGCATCTGTGGCCAGCACTATTTTGCTAAGACCATATACAGCTGTACTTGGTTATAGGAACATTAATTAAGTGAGCCTATAAAAAACAGCTGTGTTTGAGATCACATAGAACTCTGCACATTTTCTCCCTGTGGCAGCCAATCAGAAATCTTGCTGACAGGCAAACTTGTACAGAACGAATGATCCTATTTAGATTAATTCCTTTTAATGCTTTACACAGGCCTACTTTCCTGGAATATTGTGGAGAAGGCAGGTCAGTTGCATTCAAAACCTGGAGACAGAAAACACAAGCCAGATTACTTGATAAAATATATGATGACACTGGTAGGGAATGTGGATTGCTCAGTCCCTGTAAAAGTAAGACTTTTCCCCAGCTCAGAGTTCAGGCATGAGCCACTCTGGAAAATGAGCAGTTAGCTAGCAGGCAGTCTGGAGAACTGAGATTTAACTGTGGTTCTGCTATTACTGCTGTACTTCTTTACTCTCTTTCCAGTAACATGATACATCCACAGTCTTTGCCATGAAACCTTGACATGCCCTCTAATCCTTGGATCTGGGTTTTGGTCCATGGTGTGTTAACCAGCACCACAGAGAGAACTGAAATATGCTTCCTTGGCTGGGCTCACCTGCTCTCCGGCCTCTGCCATTGACATGAGAACACACCTGAACTAGTCCAAAGGGTCCAGTGGGATGACGGGAGACACGTGGAGCACACATGTGAGCTCACCCAAGCTGAGGTCAGCACAGCTGCTCAGCCAAGCCCAGCTTAGACTGCAGGCCCATAAACAAAACAAGTACTTCCACTGCAGGCCGCTGGGCTGTGGCAGTTGTTTGTGAAGCAGCATGACTGCAGCCACAGTTAAGTGAGGCAGTCACTGAGGACTGTGAGACCCTGGGTAATCCCTTCCCTGCAGGTCCTCCACAGGTCACCCATGAACTGAGGAGAGGGACTGGAGAGTCCACACAGCCTTTTCTAAAGGGACCTGGGGACCAAGAAACCAAGAAACCTGGGATAAAAAGAGCTCCAGACTCTAGGTGCCTTCTAGGCCTAGTTCTTCAAGGCCTAGAAGGAGCTGAGGGAAACACTTTAATTGGCACCACTGGCAGGCCAAAGAGCCTTTACACCCAGTGACATTGCCTGAAGTATCTGGCAATGTGTCCAGTTATATAAAAAGTCTGTGATCAAAGAAGGGCCTGACAAACTTTGATATGTCTTCATAGCCATCTCATAAAGAAAATCTGTTTTTTCTATTGATTTAAACCTAAACAGGGGTGCCTGGGTGGCTCAGTCAGTTAAGCATCTGACATCAGCTCAGGTCATGATCTCACAGCTCATGAGTTTGAGCCCCATGTAGGACTCTGTACTGACAGCTCAGAGCCTGAAGCCTGATTTGGATTCTGTGTCTCCCTCTCTCTCTGCCCCTCCCCAGCTCATGCTCGTGCTTGTGCTCTCACTCTCTCTCTCAAGAATAAAAATAAAAACATTAAAAAAAATTTAAATTTAAACAAATAAGCAAGTCAGAAGACAGAATTGGAGAAAATGGAAATCTTTATTTTTAAACACTAGTACATTTTCAGGCTGTTTTAAAAAGGAAAAATCATATTAGTTGAAAACTATGCATCAAAGCATATTTATTTAAACTCTAATTTTACAAACAAATAATGAAAGAAATATATTTTATAAATATCTACTTAGAATATTATGAAAAAAAAGTGTTTAAAAATAACAGCCCCAGATCTCCCTCTTTAAATATATAAAATTCCCATACAATTCATAAGAATTCTTTCTCAAGAGCCAAAAATTTCACAAAGGCCAACAACTCAGTTCTCATCAGACACAATCAAAAGTAATAGGGATATAAAAAAATGTAAAAGTTCTGTACAAGGGAAATTACAGATAGCACACGGGTAAATCTCATTACAAGACAGGCCATTTGCGTTTTAAAAATGTTTTATAAAAACTGCCATTTAAGACAAATAAGTGAGAGTCCTTCCCTGACTGTGGAAAATATATAAATTATCACCCTCCTACCTGGGTATGGAGGTTCCCACCTGCTGGGCTTGCAGAGAGAAGTCTCCATGTGTTTCCTGACTAAGGGCCTGATTAGGTCACATGTGGGGACCTGCCTCCTCTGGCAGTGGCTTTTTTTGGGTGGGTGATTCACTATTATTTCCTTTTACTTAGAAAAGTTCTTTGGGATCATTGAAGACAGTTGCTCACAAGTGAAAGCAGGACGAGGGGATGATTTCAGATTGTTGTGTCCAATTAGTAACATTTGTACTCTGTGGTTTGGGTGACAAACTCCAGCATGCCTAATTTTCCACTGTCAGAGACACCCCTGCCACCTACCCCAGTGAAACACATCACTGGCCCCAAGGCTGTCCCTTCATCTTTCCTCTTCCGGCCCAAGTTGCTCAGTTGCCTTCAGCAGTGTATGCAGATTACTGTCTCTTCTGACACTTCTTCTGGAAAGAGCTCTTCAAAAAAGTGCGGTACACGGGGTCATCCACATATTCGTTCTTAAACCTGGAGCTCAGCACTCTCTGTCTCTTTTTCTCCCCTTGGATTATGTCTGCTCCATAAAATGTGTCTTCAAATCGCATATCAGAGGCTGTGGACTAGAAAGAGTCAGCGTCACAGTGCAGAAGGCACAGCATTTGACTATGGCAAGAATGGACAAAGACCTGATCCAGCCAGCTCGGGTGGGGTGCAGAGGCCACCAATTATCTGTTCAACTCTCTTTGAAGTGCTTTTTGCACTTCTCCTCTCCACACATGCTTGCTGAAGCCCTTGTACTCATGGCTTCAATTCCTACTTCTTCTCCAAGGATGTTTACCCCCTCACTCTGGTCTAGACCTCCTCCTGTGCATAGGTCTGCATGTCCAACTGCCCAGCAGGTGTCTCAGAGTGGTGACACCAGAGGCACTTCACATCAAGCTGTCCTACACTGAACTCAAAGTCTTCCCTCCCCATCACTGTCCTTTCCATCCTGCACACATCGCCTACTTATCCTATCCATCTGGCTGCACCTGTAATCATTGGTAATGTCCCCACCCCCACCAATCCACATATTCCTTGCAGCCCTACCTCCTTTCTTTATCCTGGCTGATCCCTGGTGCAGGTCTTCACATTTCCTCTCCTAAACCATAACAAATGTTGCGCTTCCTGACTTTGTTCTACAGACACTGGAAGAAAGTGCTTCACAAACTGTTGGATCCCATGACATCCCTGCTTATCATCTTTCAACAGCCTTGTTGCCTTTAAGATGGCACCTGAGCTCCTTAGGCTGGACCTACACAACCTGGCATAATCCTACACCACATTCTGCTCAAATAGAACTATTTGCAGTTCCTGGCCACGTCTCACTGGCTTTTCTGTCATTAGATATACTTTTTCCTTTGCATGGAAGCTTTCTATTTTCTCTGCCACAGGCAGACTCAAGGGCTCTTCTGGTTCCTCTGAGGCTTTACAAGTCAATGCAGTAGAATGAGGTCACTGGCAGAGATGAGGGGCAGGTAAGTTCCTCCTCACTGGGGATTCCTTGAACCCCTTGAGGATGGGGATATTAGGCAATGAGCTCAGAATTTTACGTGTTCTCTACACCAAGGAACATGCCCAGTACTCAATCACTGCTTAATTAAGGGTTAGCTAGGTGAAGGGATGTAGGCTTTTTTTGTTATGCTTAGGTAAAGGCCACATTAGGAGACTATTCTTGCTTCCTAATCCCCTATTGCTTTGCCTCCTAAAATGCATTTCCAACTGGTTTTCACTGAGGTAGATCACTCTCAATGACACCAAAGCACAGTGGATCCCACGGTCACTGAGACCACCTCCCCTGGTTGGTGACAGAAGCAGAGTCCAGCTTTGAGGGCTTGAAACATACAGCCTCATGAAGAAGAGACAAACAATGGAACAATTCAAAGAAGCTTGGAAACTAAAAAATGGAGCTACGTGCACAGTGGGCATGTTCCTTCCCAGTTCATGAGGTGGTCATCCAAGGTAACAGGCTACCTGCATGGGTCCCCCAGACACTCCCCTGTTGCACTTGGGAAGAAAATACAAGATTATGGGTTGGTTGGGCACCCTCTGCCATTAGGCGAAAACATTTTTGTTTCATTCATTCTTGGCAAAGTACTTCCTCTGAGTAATCTTTCCCTTTTATAAGTGCTAAAGTTATCAAAGGAGAAAATAAAACATCTATGAAAGTGTTGCCACTGTGCGAGAACAGCAAAAGTCAGCCTCTCAAACACAATAATAAAACCGATTTACCAGCAGCTCCACTTAATTATGCACCGTTGCCATGGTTATTCTGTGAGACAATAAAAGGTAATGGGGCCGTTTGTGAAGTTAGTGGGAAAGAACCCCCGCAAAAATCACCACCGAGGTGGACTGCTGACTCTTTTGAAAAATTTCTTCCCAAGTCAGCATGTGTCTGAGTGAGCAGAAGTCATTAAAATATGAAGCGTCCTGTTTACCAGTGAGGCTGCTAGCCCACCCCCTCCTTTAGAAAAACAAAAGAGATTTCTCTAATTATAAAATATCTTCCATCAATGACTTTTCCAATTAGAGTTGTTTCACCAACCGGAAAAAAAAAATAGCAGTCATAGATAGACCAACCAAGGGCCTGAGGGTGATATACTAACCTGAAGGCAAAGCTGGTTTGCTATAACAGGAGCACAGGAGTCTTTGATTCAATAAAAACAGAGGTAGCAAATTAGATTTAATGTATGAGACTTTGCTCCTGAAGATATTTTCTACTAGGCTCAACTGTTTGATGTAACAGGTCACATTCAGGTAATATTGGGATTTATATATTTTTCACTGACTTTTATTTTTAATTAAAAAATTCTGAGAAAAAAGTTGGATGTTGTGACTGTTCAGTAAAATGGATCTTAGGAAATTCAGGAGCTGAGTTCAAATAAAGCTATGAAGGAAGGCAACCAGGTACTGGAGCCAAATCTATCATGGAACAAAGAGATTATGATCTGAGCAGAAAGCAAAAAAGCATTCTTTTAATGTTATTAAGAAACAGTATTTGAAATCTACAAGACCCAGCTGGTGCTTAATCATACATGTCTTAGTAAATCAAAGACCTGAGTGACTTACAGAGGACTACCTACTCCATTCCCCATCTTTCAGTCTCTAGGTAAATGAGTGAGTGAGTGAGTGAGTGAGTGAGTGAGTAAATAAATAAGTGGGGGGTCAAGGGAAGGCAGGGAGACAAGGGAGAATCTGTGGAAGACAGGAGCACAGCATGAGCGGTAGCTATCTTTAGCATCCAGAAGAGAAAAACTGTTTTCAAGAGATTTAAAAATGTAGAGCTGAACAAGATATCCAGACTTTTTAGATCTTTGTTAGGATTTAGCCAATGTCTTTACAACAGGAATATCTGATTTTCTCTTTCCCTGCAGTTTATCTGGAGGTTTATCTATTTTTAGGTTGTTGGGTCCCCTAGGTGTCACATTTCTCATTGGGCCAGTACCACTACTGTCACTCTTCTCTTGACAACTTGACTGTGAAAGACCTTCCTCTCATGAATGCCGCTCAGTAAGCCAGCTGACACCTGGTGCAGTTACCCTGTCCCTAGGATCTCACCTAACAGGAAAAGGAGCTAATTATACAACCAAAGGAATCCAAGGATTTCCCAAATTAAGGTAACTCTATCACTGCAGAAAAGTGTATCATAAGTATGTGCTGTAAACTAAGGATGTCATTTATCCTGGAAACAAAATTCATTTTAGTAAAAAAAAATCCCATTCTTTCAAATTTCTCTGTTCAGGAGTTATCATTTTGCATATATAGTAGATGCAATTCTAAATGAGTAAAATTGATTTCATTTCAGGCTCCACTAAATATTTTATGATACAATAATGCAAACTAAGTTATTGTGAATTATATTTTTTAACAACTTCAGTTTTGATTATTTGTCCATGTTTATTTGTCTTTTAATGGAATGTATAAAGCTTGAAACTAAAAACGTTTTCTTTGTTTTAGAAACTGCTTTAGTATTCCCACAACTACTTTTGGAGCTTTTTAAAATTCCTTTAGTTATAACAGTGAGAGCTTGGTTTAATTAAGAACTGACACAAACATTAATGAGTTTTTGGAGAGAAGTTAATCTATATGATAAGGCTATAGGAAACCAGACGCTCACTTATACCGTGTCCCTTTTAATCTAGTACTGAAAACTTCTTTTAATGTTTCTTCTGCTGACAAGATTATACATGTCTGGATGGTACATTTCTATGTTCCTAGCATTTTGTGCAGAGTACATATTCAACAACGATTTTGGTATGCCAATAAATGTTAACATCATTTGACTTCATTAGAAAGGAAAACAAGAAAGCTACACTGGTTTCCCATTTGGAGCCAAATTTGAGGTTTGCATAAGTAAGGGAAAAGTTGCATTGGCTTTCTGGAAATCAATCCAATGCCTAAGGATGTTTCCTGCTGGGGTTGGGAAACAGAGGGAGAGGATGAGAGACTCACATGGCAGATCCCCAAGGGGTGTTTGCCAGCACTTACAAAACGAGATTTCACTCTCTTGGGTAACTCTTCGTCTAAAGTGTAGATGTCCTCTCTCTTCATTGCTATCTGGGATCCATCTTCAAATTCAACCTAATGAGAAATAAGACATCATGCATACAACAAAACATATATACACAATATCACATATACACATACATACACAAACAAACATTCACCATTTTTTTTCAAGATTCTAATTAACTACATTAAAAAAGGGAAAAGAGGACCAAGCAGAACAAACAAGAGAACCAGCCAACAGATAAGGAAGGAAGAAAAGCTCTTTCCCTTATCAAACATATGTATGAAAACATGTTTTCTTTTTTAACATTTTTTTTGAGAGACAGATCATGAGCAGGGGAGGGGCAGAGTGAGAGAGGGACACACAGAATCGGAAGCAGGCTCCAGGCTCTGAGCTGCCAGCACAGACCCTGACATGGGGCTTGAACCCAGGAACTGTGAGATCATGACCTGAGCTGAAGCCAAACGCTCAACCGACTGAGCCACCCCAGCAACCCGAAAACATATGTTTTCAAACAGGCCAAAATTCTTGAAAATGAGTCTTAGAATTTGTGATATGAAAATGTTGTCCCTTCCCCCACCCCCAAAGCAAAAACAAAGAAACATAGCTGCTCCTCAACTGATTTCTTAGAATATGAAATTATGGCCAATTTAGCATTGAGAACTGGGCCTATCAGTACCATTGTTTCTTTAAGAGGTTCTGACACCCTAAGAGAGACAAATGATGATATATTTACTTTTGCATAATAATCTTCCAGGATAAAGTAATTTCTCATTACTCTTTAACTTTCAAAATCCATTTCTGTCAAATTCAACCATTCGGCCAGAAAAATCCCAGGTTCTCAACCTCATAGCATGTAACCACACTAATGTGTGAAAACTTTCATTTAAAAGGAAATATAAACTTTTTCTTTAAGCTAATAAAATGGCAGTAAACAACTGCTTAACCAGTTTTTTCAACATTTTAGAAGATTTTGTCAGAGAAAAGTAAGTGACGCTGGTTTACAGAAACCTAGAGCATCGGGGGAAATTCATCAAATTACCTATTCAAAGTGACTGTTTTTGGTTTAGGCTTAGCCACACGTGAGTTCTATCAGGAGTAAACAACAAAAGGGATGCAATCAGAACACAGTATCTTTTTTTTTTTTAAGTTTATGTATTTATTTTGAGAGAGAAATCACAAGCAGGGTAGGGACAGAGAGAAGAGAGGAGAGAGAGAATCCCTAATGTGGGGCTTAAATTCAATGAGCACAAGATCATGACCTAAGCCAAGGCAGATGCTTAACCTATTGAGCCACCCAGGTGCCCCTCTTTTCCCTCTTTAATATTTATTTATTTGTAGAGAGCGCAAGTGAGGCAGGGGCAGAGAGAGAGAGAAGGGGACATAGGATCTGAAGGAGGCTCTGAGTGCTGACAGGAAGGAGCCCAATGCGAGGCTCAAACTCACCAACCGTGAGACCATGACCTGAGCCAAAGTAAGACACTTAACCAACCAAGCCACCTAAATGCCCTCAGGGTACAAGATCTAATATGTTCTATCTAACCCTGAACCATGTATGACATTTTTGAAGTCTCTAAGTTGTCTGAATTCTTTAGGTGTAAGCAATAAAAATAGGCTTGTATTTCTGGTTAAAAGGTAAGTAAAACTTTGCAGCTGCACTATGTTAATAATAAAAAAAAATCTGCTGGACTTTAAAAAATACTAAAATTAGGATAATATATATAATTCTCTTTTTATCCATGTACTGTGCACATTTGACTAAGCTGAAACAATAGGGTGGAATTAGGTCTTGGTCACAGGAGAGTGCTCTCTCCCTGTTACTTCCCAGAAGGCTGGGATGGGAAGCCTTTTCTTCCTGGCCTTATTTTAGCAGAGTGGTTTCTTTAATATTTAATTAGGCCAAGGTGTCTTCTCATTTATACAGTTTGATAGCATAGCTAGAAGTACTTGTGCCTACCTTTCTTCTGTTTTAGATCATTTGAAAATCCTACAAAGAGAAAAAGGCAATTATAAAACTAAAAGGGAGTACAGTGTGATGACCCAGGGGTCTCCTGGGAGGCAGGACTTCTAGCGCTAAAATCAGGGACAGTCCTTTGCAAGCTGGGATGGTTGTTCACCCAAGCTGGAACATAGCTCAGAGTAAACTCTGGCCCTTCCCTTTACTAGTTCTGTGCTCATCAACAAATTATTAAATTCATGTAACCTTTTTACCCTCATTTGTAAAACAGGAATCAAAAACATTTATCTTGCAGGGCTACTGGGAGGGTCAAAAACAGTGCATGTACTTAGCATATTTAGCTCTGTGCCATAGGTATTTTAGTTCTATCTATTTTTGTGAATGTCTTTGCTTATTCAATGATGAGACTAAATAGTTAGACACAAAACACGAAATGATCTCAAAAGGGCACTTGGTTTAATGAGGGATTTTAAACTCCTTGTACTTGAGAGATAATTTTAATATTAGTCTTAACTTTTTCATGGAGTCTATAAATATGCTTATAGTTCTATGTTGATAGACCATCATAAACTCCACTGAAGTTAACATACTGATTACTAATTAGCCTAAATTTCAGCATGTCCTCATTGTGATACTCTCCATGTAAGCTAAGAGCTTTGCTACATGTAAGATGCTTCACTTTTACATTTATTGTTTAATTAAATGTAATCATTTTCTTTTGAATCATGTAGTAATGCTTATTTTCTAGGAGTCTCCACTATTATCAGTCTGTCTTATGATTTCTGCCTAATTCTGGACATTCTGATACAAAGAAACTTCAGCACCTACCCTATCATAAGTTAACTGCATCTGCAACTCAACACTATGGACCAATACAAAAGGGAAAATAGCCTTTACACACACATGCACACACGTGGGCACCAGTATACACACACACATACAATATATACATAAATGTGCTCCACTCCCTGCTCATCTTGGAGTTCTTCTAGGCCTTAAAACATGTTCAAGTTTCTAAACTTCTTTGAACCCCTTTAATTACATTGTGCTCTAGTTCTTGATGCAGTGTCTTATACTGTACTCTGCCACTTAAATCCCTGCCCCTTATCAGTCTTTGAACAATTTCTAAGCTGAAACTGGCAGTTTTATCATTCTTAAAGTGTTTTCAACTTAACAGGCCTGAATCTTATTTTTTTCTTCTTTGAACTACAATCTTCCTGTTTTTAGTCTATGGCTTAGCATCAAAATGTTGATTTCTGCCATCATGTTACTGAAAGTACTACAGTGTATGGATTTTAATAAATGTGCTCCTTTTAAAAGTCTGAAGGAGGGCCATCTGGGTGGCTCAGTGAAGCATCTGACTTTGGCTCAGATCATGATCTCACGGTTCATAAGTTTGAGTCCTGCATTGGGCTCTCTGCTGTCAGTGCACAGCCTACTTTGGATACTCTGTTCCCCTCTCTGCCCCTCCTATGCTTGTTCTCTCTCTCTCCCTCTTTCTCTCTCTCTCTCTCAAAATAAATAAACTTTAAAAAAAGTCTGAAGTAATAGAAATGCACATTTGCCATCCATGTTGTTTTCTTTGTTAAGAGTTTAACTCATTCTCATTTCTGATAGATATAAAATATTTTCAGTTTAATTGTATATGCACTCTTTAAAAATAGGCAGAGTTCCCTAGTGAACAGAACATCCAACCAATAACTCTACTTTTCATTAAATAAGCACTGTTAAGCTTAGGTGGACAAATGGCCACAACTGTGTCAACACACAGTTGATTTAGGTTTGCTGAGACTCCCAATGGAGTTAAGTCTCTCAGGCAAAAACCACCAATTCATGGACTGGTGGCTGATGAACAGCCATCACCGTCTTGGCTTATGGTGAAATAAATCAGCCAATTAGTCTCTTCTCATATGAAGGTACAAGAAAGCAGCCTACTATCCAGTTGCTTATTTTTGTAGCCTAACTATATTCTTTACAATTACCACCCATCAAATGCTATTAGAGTTTTCCTGTGTTGAATTTGGTGATGAAACTCCAATATCTGGGTCATCAGACAGTGAATCTTTGGCTTATTTAAAAAAGAAGAGGTGCTCCAAATTCATGTGGCCTACTGATGAGCAGCATACTGGATATACATGTGCCCTCTGACTTCCTCTCAGAAAGCATCTCACACAGGACAGCACTCACCTGGTACATGTGGGCAACATTTGATCCCAGATATTTTGCCCCATAGAGTTTGCCATCGGGCCACTTGACTTGGACAACTTCTCCCTCAGCAGGAGGGCCCAGTTTCACACAGTCTCGGCTCTGTGGAAGGAACACAGATAGGCTTTTCAAGTGTCTAAGTGACTGCATCTAGAACTTAGCAAATGATGAACTCCTGGCAATTAAAAGGAGTTATTGCCTCTGTGTTTTATGGATTATGATCTTGCATGGGTGTTCAGGGGAAGAGATATGAGCCAAAGGAGTACTTAAAGATTCAGCCTACATCATAAAGTTGCAAAGGAGCCACCATAAGCCAAGCAGGAAAAAAACAGCAGCATTTACATTTGCTACTTGACAAAGAATCGTTCAGAGGGTAACTAAAATATGCATGGAAACTCCTTTAGCTGAGGAAAAGACCAGCTCATGATTTACAACACCTGACATTTATATAGCATTTTGGAGTTAACTAAATGCTCTAACATACAACTCATTTGATCCTCATAATCAGTCCACGAAGTAAGCAGACATAATTAATTATCCCCATTTTACTGACAAGGAAACTGAGCCTCCAAGGAGGCTCCTTAGGTTGTCAGGATCTCTGGAGGAGTGAAGGTAAATAGAAGAATAAGAATTGGGATAGCCAGGTGGAAGTGGGGCCAGGGAGGACCAGAGTGAGGTCCGAGCTGGCAGGCTGCAACAAAGAAGCAGGGGAAAGGAAAGCAAGGAGCATCTGCAGTGTGGCAAGTGAGGCTGGGAGGGTTGTGTGCTGTTTCGTAGGCCTCTTCAGAAGACCCTTGGACCTCCCCAGAGAGGCATGCTTCTGCTGGCTTCCCATTAAGTGACCAGCCCTCTTCCTTCCACAGGCATCATGGTGGCCACCCATAACCTGTCTTCTTACTTCATGTCTTGGACTCAATAATGCTTCCTCCTAAGGCAGCAGTTCAGAGCAAAACCCAGTAGTCCATCCTGGAAGGTGCTTGCTTTTTGGTGGGGAAGGGAGGTAACAGGTCAAATAAAATGTTTTCAGACATAGTTTGCAAACTCTTAAATTTGTATGTATTGGGTATGCCAGAGTAGAGTTTTAATACAAATGAATTAAATACTTGACCTGTTTGGTAAAGTTTTTGCACATTTAGCAATTCGTGTTTTGCTAATACCGGTATTTTACTGATGAGGCCAATATGACTGATTGAAATGCACACTTGATCAATCAAGCTATAAATGCACACTGGGCATGGTTCTATGGTTTAAATGAGAGGCGCACACAGGAAATACTTAGTTGTTTATGACTAGAAATCCACCCTCTATTCCTTTTCATTATGAATAGAAATTTTGCATTATAAAGCAGTGGACATTTTATTGTTGGGCTTGGAATATACATGAGAGGCTCAGCTGTTCATTTTTCTCATTGCAGACTTGCTTCCATTTAAAGCTATGGGCAAAGAGAAACTTGTGTGCTCAGAGCTCTGTAGAATTGACAGTCTGCATCTAACTTAGTTAAATAAAAATAAGTTTCTCCTTAGCCTTCATAATATTTTACCTTAGGGCATGCAGAATTGAAAGGGTAGGCTGTAGAAATATATTCTAGTTATGTCCCTGGGGTTATCCTTTTAGTATCCATTTCCCTTCCAAAGATGTGCCTGGTCCTAAGAACACTGGACGGTGCAGCTTCTAAACAGACACTATCCAGTCTGCTATGCTGGGAAGCGATATCAGCTCTGGGATAACTGAGCAGAAACTTGTAAGACTGAGGAGCGGGGGAGGGGGCACAAGAGTATGTCTCTACCCTCTCCTCAAGTTTTCTTCCATGTGGAGGGAGCTGCATTAGGGTAACATTCCTGGTTTCTTTTTAACTTTCATTCATCCACTCTTCCAAGAAAATAAGCAGTGACTTAACTTTGTTTTTGAGTTCTCAAGGAGATGGCATTTTCCAAACTATGCACCATGAGGCCCTGGAATACACCACAGCAAACTCAGAGGGGCTCTGTGGGATATTTTCAGGGGAAACACAGTGACACTCGTAAGACACCCAGCTTACCACTACCACTCAAGCTGGTTAGACCTAACTCACTTAATAGATGGAACGATGGACACCGTAAAAAAAATTGTCCTAGAATACTACATAGCAATGAGAAAGAATGAAATCTTGCCATTTGCAACAATGTGGATGGAACTGGAGGGTATTATGCTAAGTGAGATAAGGCAGTCAGAGAAAGATATCATATGCTTTCGCTCATATGTGAAACTTGAGACCCTTAACAGAAGACCATGTGGGAGGGGAAGGGGAGAAATAGTTTCAAACAGAGAGGGAGGCAAGTCATAAATACAGATAACCAACAAGGGAGCAGGCAGGGGAAGGGGGAAATGAGTGATGGGCATTGAGGAGGGCACTCATTGGGATGAGCACTGGGTGTTATATGTAAGTGATGAATCATGGGGATCTACCCCCAAAGCCAAGAGCACACTGTATACTCTGTATGTCGACTAACCTGACATTAAATTATATGGTAACTATGGCTTCAACCCCTCATGTTCTCTTTCTCTTTGGAACCACCCTGTGGGCAGAGAACCCAAGTTCTGCTCTGTTCCTTCCATAGAGAGGAGCTGGTGGTGTCCTGCAACCCTGTCACTAGGAGGCCTATCTGACCCTCAGGCCCAGTATTAGGAACCTGTTTGCCCACAGACATAAACCACACACTCCAACCTCTGCTTTATTAGTAACAAAGAGGATCTTTTCAATCTCCAAATCCTGACTCCTTGTCTCTCTACACTGCTTTTCCTCTGGCAGGATAAATTCTATACATTGAGCCCTTCTTCAACACCAATGGAGGGAATTCAAGGCCTTTGGGGAATACAGAATATGCACTTCCCATTTATCACTTACCAAAAACAACTACTAAGCAGGAGACTTAGGTCCTTAGTTTTAGATCTCTGATCTTCTATAGAGATTTTCTAACCTTTAAAATAATTCTTCACAACAAATCCTGGCCTGCAATCTTAAGTAGCATATCACCAAGGTGTGGCAATGGCCACAGAAATGTGGTCTAAGCAAACATGAAGATACTTGAGCAATTTATCATAAAACATAGCTTAATAAACTAAACGTATGCAACTTTACCAAGGGAGAAACAATTCTTTTTTAAAAAGGCATTTGAAAATAAAATGTCTGAGACACAGTTTGTTATTTGTCTTATGGTCCATTTACCCTTTACTCACAAGTCCCATTTGGTAGTGCCAGTGCCTGACCTCAAAGAGCAACGTGCAGCTCAGAAACCATTCCGTTTGCTGTGTCATCCCCAAACCATGTCAGAAACTAGGAAGGACACTGAAGTTTGCTTTCCGAATCTTCCTGCTTTCAGAACTTTTTCTTTATTCATAGAAGAAGAAGAAAAAACCCAACCATCCAACTACAGTATACAAAAGAAAATTGGCTGTAAGCCTCCTTTCCGCCTCTACCACCAGGAGGCGTCCTTCTCATCCTCTGCCAGGTCAGTTAGCTGGAAGTGGTTTTATTTTGATTTGCATATAACTTCATTTAGTAAGTATTATTCACTGTTTACACCCCAGCTACTTTCCAAAGGATTTAAAGCAGCTCATAGTAAAACATAAAAAGGTTTATTTCTGTAATATCTAGTTTCCTCCGTTGAGAAATGGTTTCAACTCACCAGCTGTCTCAAAATTTTGAGTTTGCCAGAAACTTTCTATGACTACACGGAGTACAAAGCATCCAAACAGGAATGGAAGCAGAAGCACATGGGTGATGAAAAGAAGCTGGAAGGTTTAATTCTGAGATTCCCCTGGTCTCTCCAAAGCAGGCATCTCCCAAACCATCACAGTCACTAATCCAGTGTCTGTTTACTGACCATCCATGTGAGACACTGGAGGAGCCAACAATGCCTCGGGACAGAGGGCCTCTTGACCAAACCTGGAGGCCTGTCATATCTGGGGCATGAGCACCTCAGGGTCCCTGCAAGGGACATCCATGATCACTTCAACCAGAAAAGAACTTCTATTTAATTCATAGATTGGATTTCTGAATAAGATTTCATGTAAAAAAAAAAAAAAAGGTTTAAAAGGTTTCTGTTAGGGGCACCTGGGTGGCTCAGTTGGTTAAGCGTCCAACTTCAGCTCAGGTTATGATCTCACAGTTCGTGAATTCAAGTTCCACGTCAGGGTCTGTGCTGACAGCTCAGAGCCTGGAGCCTGCTTTAGTTCTGTGTCTCCCTCTCTCTCTGCCCCTCCCACCTTTATGCTCTGTCCCTCAAAAATAAATAAACGTTAAAAAAAAAAAGGTTTCTGTTAAAAATAAAAAGCCTAAAAAATAAAATCATCTGCCTGAAACTGAGGGGATTTAGTTTGTGGAGAGCCCCGGTGAATGGTCTGCCCCCTCTATTACAGGCCTTCGGCCAGCTCACACCTCCCTGGGCTGTGCACAGGGAGCCATAGCTCCTTAGAGTGTGGCCCCAACCAGTGAGGCACACATTAAAAATCAAGATTGCAGGGGCACCTGGGTGGATCAGTCAGTTGAGCGTCTGATTTTGGCTTAGGTCACGATCTTGCCATCCGTGGGTTTAAGCCCCACATCAGCCTCTGTGCTGACAGCTCGGAGCCTGGAGCCTGTTTCAGATTCTGTGTCTCCTTCTCTCTCTGCCTCTCTCTCACTTGTGCTTGGTCTCTCTCTGTCTCAAAAATAAATAAACATTAAAAGAAAAAAAAGATTCCAGTCTCCCGCACCCATAGCTCTGTGTGACCCAGGTGATTTTGTTAAAGCAGTCTAGAATTTGAGATCTATTAAAGGATGTAAAGGAGGTAAACTGCTAAAGAGGTCTTTCCTAATGCAGTTCTTAGTGTATTGCTGGAGCAAGTAAACACCTTTGCTAGGAAATTATATGCATTAAAACCTTGACTAATGCATTTTCCTCATTTATGGTCTAGACCCTCAGAAGCAGTTTGGCTTCACCTGACATAAATAGCTGTTCACCATTTGCTGTACTGCCTCCAGGGACATGTAAACCCCCTAAAGCCTGCCAGAGCCCCGTCCTCAGGGACACTGGTGTGTGGAGCTGCCAGTAAGCCTGTAGCTAGAGTACTAAATAGATGATGTGAGAATTAAAGACAGAAATCATAATCACAGTCAAGAGCAGGCTTCTAGCTACGACTAAAGGGCTCTCATGAAAGGACTGGGATGGGTCATCAGCCCAGGCAAGAGCACGGTGTCATATCACACTGCTGCCACAGTGGTGGCTGACTCCTGTGCTTGCTCCACCAACTGCAGAGAAGAGACGTGCCACCAGTCTGATTACCTGAATTCTGAAATCACTGTGTTCTTGGAACTCTTACTGGAGCCTTTGAAAGGGACCTCTACAAGCGGCTGTCCTTGAATGCTGCCTATTTTGCCATCCTCACCCTGGACCCATTGGCGCCTCTGATCCTAACACATAGAAACCACAGAGCAGGCAACCCCGTCTATCAGTTCAGCTGCAGCACATGAAGACATGGTACTTGAACTCCCAGTATTTAATCTCCATATAGTTTGGAGCCTCTGACAGTTCCCGTTGGGGAAAATGCTTAAGTGACCAGGAGCAAACTGATACCAGCAGCTGCTGGCATTGTGAGGGATAATCACCTGCTCATTAATGGACTCTGGCAGGGATTAACAAGACTGACTGATAGCCATGTACTAATTGTACTAGCTATCTATCATTTGTTTGGCTGCCCGGCATCTGAACCCCTATCTTCCTTTCAGAGTCTCAGTGGGAAGCAGAGCTAGCCTGACATTACAGACACTGGAAAATGCCAGATACTCCTTTACCCAGCTTCCCTGGCAGCAGACATGCATGAGGCCTGGCCAATTGGCTGCACCTGCTCAGGATGTAGACCCTGTGATCAGGGATGCAGGAAAGCAGCAGAAGGGAGAACACTTTCAGAAGGCAGCAGGGGCAGCCATAACAGCAGCACCCATGCACCGAAGGCAGAGCTGTGGGCCAAGCTGACCACACACAGGGAAGGAGCTGTGTCCTGTATTGATCCATGGCCTGGTCCTGCCTATGCTCCAGCTGAGCAGCCTCCCTTGTTTTCACCTATTCTCTGACCTTGTTCTTTTGTATTCCTGGAGATTCTGTGGGCTTCCTAATAACTTCCCACTACATTCCTTTAGCGCTTAAGTTAGTTACAGTCACTTTTTGTTGCTTACAACTGACTACCCTGAATGATAAGTAACTGCTGGATTGAGTGATGGCAGATCCCTCCTCTCACAAACTAGAGAAAACACCTTTTCATTTAATGGTGGAATATAAAACTGGAGGGCTTCCTAGACCACCCAGTCCTCATTCAAAGAATTTATTAGGAAAGCCATCTTACAAAAAAGGAACATATTCACAGTACCACCTACCTAATCACAGGGCTTGGCCCTAGATCGTTTGTGACTGCTTTTTATAACACCACAATCTGAAGAGGTACTCTCCTTAGAGATATCCTCAAGAAGGCATCCCAGGCCATAAAGGTAAGTCTCCAAATATCTTGATCAATGGTAGGCTATCAAGTGGACTCTTTTGAAGGGAATGCACCATATTTGGATAGATTAAATTCTGGGCTATTTGTTAAATAGAAGTCATATTTAATATCATCCTTATGTAGAGATAACAAAGATAGAAAACACTTTAATATTATTTTTCTTAATAATTCTTTGTTCTGAGCATCTACCATAGATTCATTAGGGGAAACTACAGAATTTTTTTTAAAGATATAAAACAACAAAAACAACCCATATTTCCATCACCTAGAAGTAGATGCTGTTACTACCTGTTGGAATAAATAAAAAACACAAGAAACAAGTGTTGGCAAGGAAATGGAGAAAAAGAAATCCTCATGCACTGTGGTGGGAATGTAAACTAGTGCACCACTCTGAAAAACACTATGGTGCTTCCTCAAAAAGTTAAAAATAGAACTACCATATGATCCAGTAATTGCACTACTGAGGATATACCCAAAGAATACTTAAACACTAATTTGAAAGGGTTATATGCACCCCAATGTTTATAGCAGCATTGGTTACAATAGCCAAATTATGGAAACAGCCCAAGTATCCATCAACTAATGAATGGATAAAGATGTGGAATATATACACAATGGAATATTACTCAGCCATAAAAAATGAAATCTTGCCATTGGCAATGACATAGTTGGATCTAGAGAGTAATTAATGCTAAGAAAAATAAACCAGTCAGAGAAAGTCAAATAGCATACGATTTACTTCATATGTGGAATTTAAGAAACAAATGAACAAAGGAAAAAAAGATAAATCAAAAGACAGACTCTTACGTACAGAGAACTGATGATTACCAGAGAAGAGGTGGGTGGGGGGTGGGTAAAATAAGTGAAGGGGACTAAGAATACCCTTATCATGATGAAAATGAAAAAAATGTAAAGTATTCATGATGAAATGAATAATGTATAGAATTTAATTTCTGTAT
Organism: Suricata suricatta; assembly: GCF_006229205.1. Taxonomy (NCBI): domain Eukaryota; kingdom Metazoa; phylum Chordata; class Mammalia; order Carnivora; family Herpestidae; genus Suricata; species Suricata suricatta. Next base: position 59,634,950 of record NC_043712.1, read on the forward strand.
TGTATACCTGAGATGGATATAATGCAGTATGTTGACTATACTGGAATTAAGATAAGAAAAGTAAATGCTGTTATCATTTGGATTAATCTCTATGCTTCTATGTGTTTTTTACAAAGTAGGCCCTCCTATACATATATAATTATTTTTCATAACTACAAACTTTATTTTCTTTCACATGGAGCACAACTGAATGCTCTAAAAAGTCAGACAAAATCGCCTTTTGTGAAGAGCTCAGTATTGCAGTCCATGCCATGTTTCATGGCATTTGGAGAGAAGAGGTCTTTCATTTTATTGTGTTAAAATAGAAATTAACATAAAATTACTATTTAAATCATTTTTAAATATACATTTCAGTGGACTTAGGTACATTCACAATGTAGTACCACCATCTCCAGAAATGTTTCATCATCCCAAACTGAAACTCTATATCCACTAAACACTAACTGACCAGTCGCCTCTCCTCCCAGTCCCTGGTAACCTCCATTCTACTTCCTGTCTCTATGAGCTTGATTATTTCTAAGTACCTCAATATAATATTTGTCCAAATGTGTATGTATATAATTTTGTGCCTTGCTATTTATTGTCTATAACTACATTATAAACATCTTCTTAGTTATTATCCTTTAAAAACTCCATTTTATGTCCATCACCTGATGAGTGGGTCAAGAAGGCGTGGTTTATATATATAATGGAATACTACATGGCAATGAGAAAGAATGAAATATGGCCATTTGTAGCAAAGTGGATGGACCCTTGAGGGTGTCATGCTAAGTGAAATAAGTCAGGCGGAGAAGGACAGATATCATATGCTTTCACTAATATGTCTAATAGGAGAAATCTAACAGAGGACCTTGGGAAGGGGAAGGTGGGGAAAAGAGTTAGGGAGAGGGAGGGAGGCAAATCATAAGAGACTCTTGAATACTGAAAACATACTGAGGGCTGAAGCGGGAGGGGGAAAGGAGAAGGGAGTGATGGTTATGGAGGAGGGCACTTGTGGGGAAGAGAACTGGGTGTTATATGGAAACCAACTTGACAATAAACTATAAATTAAAAAAACTCCATTTTACTGGCTTAATACATGGAACACTATGGCTTATTCCACAGTTAATTTAACCACTTTCCCACTGTAAGATATATAAGTCATTCCAATTTTCTCCTATCATTTATAATGCTATTGAATATTTGTCTCCAAGAATCTTTGTCCAAATTACTGACTATATTCTTAGTCTTGCAATATGAATAAGTTGGTAAAATGTATGTAAACTATTAATAAAGTTAATTTCATTAAACTTTGAAAAATTCAACATCAGACTCATTTCTCTTACAGTAAATCTTAACCACCACAGAAAATTCTGATTCAGTCAATCTAAGGTCGAGTCCAAGCTAAATGTGCTTCCAAACAATATGATGCTTAGCCAGGTTGATAATCACTGCTTGAGATTATCTCCATAGTACACTATATCTTCTACATATATAGAAAAAACTAATTCTAAGCTGCTTCCTCTGAATGTAGCTTTTCTACAGTGAGAGACGTCTAACATACTTGGAAGAAAACTTGGAACATCTCCACACTGAGGAATCTTATCTGTGCTCTGTCCTAGTTGTGAAACACTGTCATTGTAGCCTGTGGGATAATGGATTCAGGCCAACATGCTTCCACACGCACATTCATTATTTAGGGAAAACTCCAAGTTTGATGTCCAGCTTTCCTTGTGAAGAGTTTCTGTTTTCTCTTGTAAGGGAAATACACACACAAACACCCCTTCTCTACTCTAAGATGCTCGGGTGGCCTCTGTTAAGCTGGGGCAATGCCTCATTATTCCCTCAAACAGCTAGATTCTTTATCAGCAGCCACACTTTGCCAATGCCCTGACAGTTAACCACATCTGTCTTCTAAAACATAGTGTCTTCTCTTCAGGGAACACAACATTGACAGTTATTTGCTGAATTCTCGAGGTCCAAGTTTAGCACACACTTTCCCTTTAGCTATAAGCCAAGAGTGGATACCATACCTGGTAAAAATACTGAAGTGCTAGAGATGGAGGCTGTTTTATTTTTCTGAATGTTACCACAGCATTAAACCTCAGACAATATTTTTATTTTTCTAATGTTTATTTATTTTTGAAAGAGAGAGAGAGAGCAAGTGGGGGAGGGGAAGAGAGAGTTGGGGACAGAGAATCCAAAGTGGGCTCTGCACTGACAGCAGAGAGCTTGATGGGGGGCTCAAACCCATGAACCATAAGATCATGATGTAAGCTGAAGTCAGATGCTTAATCAACTGAGCCACTCAGCTACCCCCAGACAATACATTTCTATAAGAAATCACATCTTCATGTTATTAGAAATAGGTGAGATTCTGGCAAGCAAACACTTTTAAAAGGCACAGAAAATGCAAAGTTGGGCAGTCTCTTTTGGAAATTATCTTCTGGTTCTTTTAAATGAGAAAGTATAAGAAAAGTCATTAACTAGAACCAGGGGTGACCCTAGGGAGTAGACCTAATAGCAAGAGCATGTGAGAGAGGGTTATGGAGGCAGCTAAGGGAAGTGGCTATGAAACGCCAACAAGGGGTCCTCTGCATTCTTGGGACTGAAGACGGTTAACGGAACTGAAAGGCTCATTCATTCACCTACCAACTACATATCTTTGAAAGAGAGCCACCTGCCTTTTCTTCCTCCCTCTGGCATATTATAAGTGTCTCCTCAGTGCCTGGTCCTGACCTCAGCACTGGGAAAAGGGAGACAAAAAGAGCCTGTTTGAAGTCATTTCCCCAAGAAACCCAAGTCCAGTAGGGGACTTAAATGTTTATATGAGTATCTGCAATATGAGGTACTATATGTGACAACAGTAAGTGGCAAGGAGTTGGTAATGGTGTGTCCATGACTCACCCTCCTATGATCAATGGTGTCCAGGACTTTCTCCTAGAAATTAACTAAAATTTCTTCATGTCTTCTCCTCTGAGTTAAACCACCCTCCACATAAACTGACTTAATTATAGACCCCCATTCAGGACTCTGCTGCACTTCCTTGGCTAGGTATATGTGAATGCTTTGTAAACTGTGGTGACAGCAGCAATGCAGTCCTTAAAGGCAGATGTCAGAGGGAGAAGTGAGCTGGCAGCTCTAACAGAGCTTTGTGGGGGTCACTGTTGGAGGCTCTGGCATTAGCAGTTTGATTTTATTGGGGCTACCATAGTTGGCCAGGCTATTCCACTGACAATCAAGTCAGTAGGACAGAGCTCTTGCCCTGACCCCTTTCTCTACCTCTCAAGAGTGTTCTAAAATGATGTCACCAATGATTGCAAGGCCAATGCCCCATCACACCAGAAACCAAAACAGGCAAACTTCTAAAAGCCCCAGATACACAAACTACTTGAAAAGGGAATTTCTGGTACTTCAGCTTTCTGGTACTTCTTCTTAGATCTTCTTTTCAATAGCCTCTCCTTTATGCAGCTTTGGAAGATGTGTCATTTCCCAGTGTTACTGGGAATCTCATACTTAGGGACCTCTGACCAATGAGCTGACTGAAAATTACTGGCCACCACCACCAATAATAACCAGAATTAGTCACAATTCTATCTGAATGTTTATTATGTGCTGGGCACCCCACTGACTGCTTTATATTTCAATAATTCTAACAATAATCCTAGTATTTATTATTATCTTCATTTTAGGGTTAAGGTAAAGGTTAAGGCAAGGGAGTCAACTCCCTTGCCCAGGCTTGCATGGCTGACCGCTACACATCAAGTTTCTCCCACCTTGGAGAGATAGCCTACAGCATTTATAAGGACTGTCCCTGGGCTGGCTGCATCTTCCTCCTGTTTTTCCTGCAGACACCATTGCATAAGCATCCCAGGACTGTAAGTCCTCATACTCAAATAAGGAAAAAACATTGCCATCTATAGGACAGATCTGTCCCCCTTTACATAGTTGTTGGTAGAGGCTAAAATGCATGAAGGGAACAAATATTTTATTATGTCAATAAAACTTTATGTTGCAAAACAGAAAAAGACAGCCTTGAGGTGAATTTCTCCATCATGATTTCTAAAAATAACTGTCAGTTACAAAAGCTGGAAAAAGGAGAGATAAGGGTAAGCATTATGGGAAGAGAAGGCTCTCCTGTGCTCACGAGCCACAACAGGACCTCTGCGGATTCTCGATCTGCTCCACAGACCATGTATGTTCTACGTCTGAGAGCAGCTGCACAGAAGCGGCACAGGGGCGGCTGCCCAGGTCTGGGGTCACACTGCCTGGGGTCAAAGAAGAGCTGTGACTGGACAAAAGCTACTTTACGTCTTCACACACTGGTGTCCTCATCAATCAAATGCATATAACAACACAACCTTAAAGGACTTAAAGAACTGGTGGGCAAATGAGCTAAAATATATTTAAAAGGAGAGGAGAAGAGAAAGAAAAGCACAGCACAGTGATTGGCAGCTGGTGAGTTTGAAGTGAACTGTGACTGGATTTAATTCATATCAACAGGGAACATCTGGAGGATGATGGCAAGGGGATGGAAAACCTTGGGAGCCTTGAGATTTAAAACTGTGAAGACGCACTGGGAAGCTAAGAACCTACTACAAAAGGTCATCAGACAAGGGTATTCCGGTTGAAATCCAAAGCAACCCAGCAGGATCAGTAAACAGCTGTCATCCTCCATCTAGGTAGAGAAGCACAATCACGTGTCCCAGGTCACATGGCCAACAAGGGGATGAGTGGGGCAGTCATTCAACATCCACATTTCGAGCATCTCTCATGTTCTAGGAACACTGGGGTTATTAGTGAGAAAAAACAGATGTGGCTTTCTACTTCATGTAACTATTAGAGGAAAACATAGATATTAAAAAAATAAAATAAAAATGATAAGTGTAGGAACTCCTGTGTCATAGAATTACAGTGCAAAGCACTTTACCAGAAAGATTATTAGCACACTATGTGGTTATTATATTCCAGAGAGCTTCAAGATGCCTCAAGAGATGGGAGAACTAAAATGAAATTTTGACCCAAGAATCTGAAAGAATCCAGATAGAGAAAAACCAGGGAAAATAAGTCATGATATTTTTTTAAATAGCAACTTTTTTATTATAAAAATAAAAAATGCTCATATGGAAACTATAAGAAGGTGATAAAGTTGAAATCATAATCACCTATGATTACATTCTCTAGAGATAACATTTCAATACATTTCTTTTGAGGATTTTCCCTTCATATATTTATATTTTTATATATAATTGGGATCATACTGTACATACTGATTTTTCCATTTATTATAGGTGCCATTAAACATCCTTTGAAAACATGATTTTTAGTAGCTACATAAATAATTCACTTTGTCTTCCTCCCAGGTGCACTGGTAAGCATTCAATGGCTAGGTCAAAGGAACAAGGAGCTGTCGTGTTTGCATGGTCAGATTGGGTTTAAGCACAGTGTTCTCACATCTGAGAGCAACATTTGGAGTGGGATACTGTCCAAAAAATTTCATCATGAGGGGTGTCCTGGAGCAAGAGCACTCTGAAAATCACTTTCTCATGAGAGCATTCATTCTTTCCCACAACAAATATGTATTAAGTGATGAGGCAGGAGGACTGTTTTATTTGGATTTGAAAAAACTTGGGGGGAAGCCTTCCCCAAACACATGAAGAGCTATTAGTAAAAAGAGAATGGGCTTGTTCAGTTTTGGATTAGGGTTATGGGTCCCAAATTTCTCAAACTCTTGTCAAGTGCTGTTCCTCCCTCATCAAAGTGTTGGGAATGGAGTATGCAAAGAATGGAAAGAAGCATCTGGCACAGATCGAAAGTTATCTTCTCCCTTAATCTAATTTCAGTCACTCTGTGGCTATGCTCCTTCAGCTCTTTATAACACCAGCTTCCTCCATGGCCAAAGAAATGGGCATCCTTCTGCAACAACACCCCAAGGAAACCTATTCCCTCAGCACAACCTCATTCTCTGGCAGGCACATAAGGTCTGTTTTAACTAAACCAACTGGGTAACTCTCAAGTGGGTGAAGCAGAAAACATACGAAATGATGAAAGAGACAACTGTGTGGCCTGAGCCTACAGCTGTAGAAAAGACTTTTTTTAAAACAAAGATTCTGTGGTAAAATGTATAACTGCAAAAAAGACATCATGATGTGTAAAAATATGCCATGGATTAATTACTCCCGGGCTAAGACCTAAAGATAGCTTGGTCCTTCCTGCAGGTTCCAAATGACACTGCAGTATACAAAATGGCCCACCATGGTGCAGTGTGTGCCATGTGCCCAAATCAACAGTCACTTCCCAGCTCTCAGCCTCACCCAAGCTGGCCCAGGTTCACACTGACCATACAGGTGGTCATCCAGGGCTGGAACTAGGAAAGGGAGATGTGTGTGCAGAAGAGTGCACAGCTAGGGCAGGGGCACATTCCAATGCTTATAATCAGAAATGATTAAGGTAACACATTACTTTCTTTCAGAAGAGGCCTAAGAGATCCCCAGAGGCCAATGTCCCCATTTTAAAGAGAAGGGAGAAGGACTAAACAGTGAAATGACTTGCATAGAGTCACAGCTCACCAAGAGATGGCTATCATTTAATTTAATTTTGCATTTCACAGCCCAGCAGTGCACAATTTTGAGCAAATGACTAACATCTGGAAAGGATTCCACATAGGGGTTTAAACGGGAGAAACAGGAAGGGGTGAAGACAAATGAAAGGATTTGTGAGAATATGATTTGTCAAAAAATGTCAGCCCGTATTATATTAAATTCAGAAGCAGACAAGTCCTGAAGCATATGTATGTACAAATGAAGTAATCCAGAATTTCCTCAAAGTTGCAAATGTGCCTGAGCATAGCAATAAAATGTGAGCAACTCCATTCTATAAATATTTCATATGTAAGCCACTGCTTCTATCTGTTAATTTCACGTCCTTCTTTTCAGATTTAATGCAAATGCATAAACTTAAACAAATCATGCTCATAACAGACTGTCTTATAAAGAACAGGATGTGTGTAATTACTACCAGCCTATTTCCACAGAGACCAGTCTGTTCATAAATGGCAGACACATAAATAAGATGGTTGGGGAGAGGATAACAAATCAATCTGTTTTCTCAACACTATTACCCTTAAAGGGAAGTCAGAAATTTCAGAAACTCCCTAAACAATTTTTTGCATTTCAAAAGACTGTCAAATCAAAATAATCTTAATGTGAAGTAGGAGAATTTTGCTGTCTTTACATTCTCAGACAAGAATGAAACTGATATGTAGATAACACAGTATTGTCAGATTTCTCCAAACAAGAGCTTTTAATCCAAAGACTTAAAAATACATTAGCGAAAGGGCAGGGAATTTAGCTTTACTGATTATACTCAAGCCTGGAATGCCTGGTTCAGCATTACACTGAGGATTCTGTTTTGCCCTTTTTCTGATAGTTAACAAACCTTTGAAACAGGAACCTCTTTGTTCTTTTCACGCTGGTTATTAATCTGTATTTGAAGCCTGTTCTTACTAACATCTGATTTGCCTAATGAACCCTGAGTATTCAATCAATTAATATTTCAATTATGACATGGTCTTTTTTTACTCTCCTCCCCCAAAACACATGAAGTTTTGTTAGCATCCTTGTAACTTTCCTTGAAACATACACCCGCAGTTTTGAATTGATGTAGATTTGCAAGTACTGGCAACTGTGAACCAAAAATATGCCAAAGGGAGAGGGATTACAGGGTATGTGGGCATCTAAGAGAGGGGGGTCAGTGGATATGATACAGGCACCAGAACACCTGAGCCTGGCTTTTGTAGATTAAACTAAGGTAGGGGGGAGGGTGTGCAAAATCCTATAAATGAGACTGTGGAAAAGCAAATATGGAAGTAGAGAAAGAGAAAAGGAGACAGTTTTTCAGCAAATGGTTTTAACATCCATCACTAATAACCAATTAGCAATAATATTAATAGTAAACAGGATGTGATTCTGAGCTTTTAGCAAGTCAATATTCTGCCAAGCATACTCAAATAAGTTTCTGCATGCACATACACTCATGAAGTTTGTATATGCATCTTAAAAATCTTAGGAAGATATACAAGCAGCAAGAGGGGCAGTACCTAGACACGGGGTGCTACAAGGACTTGTACTTTCCTTTTCTGTATTTCTTAAACTTTAGCCAACCATGGGTATGTTATACAAAACACTGTGCATATGTGATCGTTAAATATTAGCTGCTAATTCTTATAACTGCACATCAAATACATTGTGTCTATCAATGTAAATCATTGAATCTCTCCCTTAAAAGAAAGGTATACTTTCTCATTGCCATGTAATACTCCATTGTATATATATACCACATCTTCTTGATCCATTCATCAGGTGATGGGCATTTAGGCTCTTTCCATGATTTGGCTATTGTTGACAGTGCTGCTATGAACATTGGGGTACATGTGCCCCTATGTGTCATGAGAAAGAATGAAATCTGGCCATTTGTAGCAAAGTGGTTGGACCTTGAGGGTGTCATGCTAAGCGAAATAAGTCAGGTGGAGAAGGACAGATACCATATGTTTGCACTCATAGGTCTAACAGGAGAACAGAAGAAACCTAATGGAGGACCAGGGGGAGGGGAAGAGGGAAAGAGAGTTGGGGAGAGAGAGGGATGCAAAACCTGAGAGACTATTGAATAGTGAAAATGAACCAAGGGTTGAAGGAGGGGGGGAAGAGAGGTGGTGGTAATGGAGGAGGGCACTTGTGGAGAAGAGCACTGTGTGTTATATGGAAACCAATTTGACAATAAACTATTAAAAAATAAAAAAATAAAAAGTAAGACAACCAGTGGAAAACAAAAAATAAAAACCCAGGGCACACAACAGATAGCATCATCCTTACACTGGTTCACGGTGCAGCAGCCCTGGGTTGATGAGGCACAACCACTGAAGGCAAAGAGAGCTAAAAGTTCCAGAAGGGGGAGTGCCCAGACTACATGCACAGAAACCAGGTGTTGAAGGAAGCAAAATCAAGTAAATGAGTGCTGCAGAGAGCTATAGATCAAGAGAATTTAGGATGAGCTGTACAGTGAGCCCAAAGTCTACATATGTGCAGTTGGGCTAAATTTAAATGTTGCTGTGTCAAGGGTGTCTGGGTAGCGCAGGTGGTTAAGCATCCAATTTCGGCTCAGGTCACAGTCTCACAATTTGGAGCCTGCAGCCTGCTTCAGATTCTGTGTCTCCCTCTCTCTCTGCCCTTCCCTCACTCCGGCTTTGTCTCTTTTCTCTCTCTCACTCAAAAATAAAAATTAAAATTTTTTAAATAAATTTAAAAAAATGTGTGTCAAGATGGAAACCCCATAAAGGGTCAATATGACTCCATTTTCATGGCCATATTGTCATGTTGAAGAATTACTGAGCAAATATCCACTGTTCTATCAAATGGGTGAGAGAGAAGTAATTGTATGTGTGATAATATGTTCATTCAGAGATGAAAATGGAGTGCCTGAGCATGCCATTTCTGAAATATGGGATGTCTGTTCTCACACTGTGGCATGGGCCTTTTCACTCAACATCCCTTCAACTCTTAGGCAAATAAAAACACAAAAACCCCAAAACCTATGCTTTGTAAACCAGGGGTCTTGGGATGGTCCTAAATGCAGTAACTATTTTAGATGGGAAGAGTAAGAAAGAAAGAAATGATAATATGGACAAGTCTGAACTCATAATCTTGGCCCTAAAACCTGGGCTACTTTCAACTTCCCTCACTGATAGGTGTGATCTTCCATTTGGCTAAGCAAGCCAGAGCCCTGGGGACCACCTTTGACTCCTTTTTCTTTCTCAGCTCCAGTATCAGTTCATCACTGAGTCCTTTTCAGAGTCTTCCACTGCTTCTAAATTAGTCCCAGCTATATCACTTCTCACCTAATCCACTGAAATGCTCTCCTAACTGGTCTCCCAGTATCTACTATGGCCCACTCTCCAATTTGTCTTCACTCTAGCCAAAGAAAATACTTCATAAAAAGTCTCTTTATGTTAAATTCTGCTTAAGACCATCAATAGTTTCTCCCTGCTCTTAGAATAAAGACCCAACCCTATAACATACTCTTCAAAACCTGGCCCACTCTGGCCCTTTCCTCCTTCTCTAGCCTCATCATTTACTTCTTTCAGCAACCTGAGCAGGCCATGTTCCTTCCTGCAACAGCCCTTGTGTGTCCTTTGTTTGGGATACTCTCCCTCTGTCCTTTGTCTAGTTAATATACTGGTTACTCATCTAATCATATATTTTTCATTACATGCTCTTATAGGATTATATGCCCGTCATCCCATGACTCATCTCAGTTTTAAGTAAATTTTTATTAGTAACTCTGATAGGTCACTCTTTCCCTTTGGACTGTAAATTAGATGAGAGCAAAAACCATTTCAATTTTATACATCGTGTTTCCTGGGCCCAGCGTAATGTTTGGCATGTAATAGGTGCTCACTATAAACAGAGTTTTATGGTAAGGCTATCACTTACTGAAGAGTAAGATATCCCTTGACTAGGGAATTCATAAGTCACCATATGCAGGTATCCAGGTGCAGTTAATGAAAGTTCTGACCCTCTCTACAAGAGAAATGGCCTCCTGGGGGAACATCAGCCTTCCACATCCATATAAGCCCCTCATGCCTGGAGAAGAAAAAGGACTTGAGCACCAATACAATGTTTTCCCCATACTCATTATACTGCCCCTGAATGGGACCCACTTGTAGATATTAGTTTTCTTCATACAAACTAAAAAGCAAAATGTAACACAAAACAAAATTCTAGAGAAACATTAATTAATGTCATGGGGCATAGTTCAGGATAAATAACATAAAAAGATAGTTTTACTAGTAATGAAATAAATTTTATAACTAAATAAGACATTAAATTTCATACACAAATCATTAAAAATTCCCTGGCCAGGAAGGGAATAAAATATCTAATAAGAAGTGGAAGCAAAGTTATAAAGCTTACTAGTAGCAGCCTGGAAAAAGGCTTGTTGTATAATGAGATAATTTCCAAAAGATATGTCTTACCTAATTAAGGAATCTCACTTAATGTCAATGGTGCTCATGTTTATGTTCTCTTAACAGCTCTCTTACAGTTCCTATTTCAACAGGGCTTCAGATCCTGGCTGCTTAGAATGCAGCAGCTACATCCTGACTTGTTTTGTGCTAGTCACTGCTTTTATGGTATAAATCAGGTAAACCGCTTTAGAAGATTGAACTTTATCTTTTACTCCCCACCAAAGATAGAATAGCACATAGAAAGGAATCATTAGGTCAGATTATTCTTAATTCAAGGCTAAAAAGGGTAAATATAAGGCATATTATAAAAAGAGTAGCCTATAAATATATCATTACAACTATACTACTGGAAATTCACATAATTATAACCCTCCTCCCCTTTTATTGAGTTGTTAACCATTAATCTGCAGAAGGCATCTTTTTCAGGCACCGATCACATTGGCACTAATTACTGTTGGAAAACCCTGCTTGGATCTGAAAAACTGTTATAAAATGTTATTTAACACATTGTACTATTATAAAAGAATGAAACATTCTTTATGTTTAATGGTACTGGATAAAACATCTAAGCCATAGAAGACCTGGAAACATAATATCCTCTATCTTTTTTCTAAATTTTTAATATTTATTTATTATTGAGACAGAGAGAAACAGAACATGAGTAAGAGAGGGGAGGAAGACACAGAATCCAAAGCAGGCTCTAGGCTTCGAGATGTCAGCACAGAGCCCAGCGTGGGGCTCGAACCCACAAACCATGAGATCATGACCTGAGCTGAAATCAGACACTCAACCGACTGAGCCACCCAGGCGCCCCAATATCCTCTACCTTATAGAAGCTAAGAAATCAAATGGTGCAAGGCAGCTGATCTACAGAAACACATATAACCAACAAATATTACAGCAGGTCACAGCTTTCAAGTTTTCCACTTACTTCTCAGCAGACTACATTCTCTGAGGGAAAGATTGGAAACTAAAGGAAAAACACATACTAGTATCTCTTTACATCATTCCTCCTCTCCCTTTACTGACATACTCTAACCTCAAAATAAAATTTGCTTAGTAAAATACAAGGCAGGTTTTATAAGTGGTTCTCTCTCACCATGAAAATCAGCTAACCTCTTTCAAGTAGGCGTGAAAAGGAATAATAAAATGAAGGCAGCGTCAGCTCATCAATAAATAGACTTCTGGATATACTTATCAAACAATAATCTAAGTTCAGTCTACTACCAAAATAATTTAAACCCCATGGTCAAATAGGAATATAAACTCTGTTGATTTATGAGCTCAGTATCTTCTGGGATGTGTCACCAATTTATGTGCTATATCCCAGTGTGTTAGCATCTGGGGTTGGCTAGACGTAAAAGATAATGTAAAAGGGCTTGTAAACAGGAATCTCCCTGTTGACTATTTGCCTCAGGAAGCTCTCACTGTTAGCTATATATTTCAGAAATTGTATGCAGAACATCATGCTTATGACTGTATTACAGGAAGGGTCAGTTCCATAAAATTTAAGACACTTATAAAACATGCATGATCATACCACACTCAGGTTTGAGATCAAAATAAAGTTAAAGCAAGGAAAGGTTTTAAAGTTTGAAACCTCGCATCACAAACAGGTAGTGTGCCATTTTTATTTAAAGAGGAATAGAGGGTCAATAATGAATGGTGACATTCTGATACTATGATGTGAAGCAACAGTGACAACTGGCCACATATTTATTAAAAGAAATGAAGAATTTTCATTATGTTTATATTTTCTTTTAAATGGAAGTTGATTCAGCCCTCTAAGATTCAGAAATGATGTCACTGATATTCAAGTTTGGAGCTGAATATTCATGGGTGATCCTGTTAAGACCAGTAGAGACATTTCCCAATAGCCTTGGCTCTCTGGTAGACACAGGTAACAGCAGCTGCACTGATGCCACGGGGTCTTAGCCCTGGTTTCACAGTACATAAAATTTACTTCATTTGATCTAGTGGTTTTCAAATTTTTCGGTGCTTAAGGCGTCCAATTCTTGGTTTTGGCTCAGATCATGATCCCAGGGTTGTGGGATTGAGCCCCAAGTCAGACTCCATGCTGGAGCAAGGAACCTGCTTAAGATTTTCTCTCTCTCTCTATCTCTGCCCCTCTCTTGTTTGCTTGAGTGTGCATGTGGACTCCCTCTCCTTCTCCCAAAATAAATATTTTTTTAAAATTTCTTTTACATTTATTTATTTTCGAGAGATAGAGACAGAACATGAACAGGAGAGGGGCAGAGAGAGAAGGAGACACAGAATCTGAAGCAGGATCCAGGCTCTGAGCTAGTGGTCAGCACAGAACCCGATACAGGGCTCGAACTCATGAACCATGAGATCACAACCTCAGCCGAAGTCGGAGGCTCAACCGACTGAGCCACCCAGGCACCCCTCAAAATAAATAAACTTTTTTAAAATTCAAATATTTTCTGGGCTAGAGACATCCTTCTTCAACGAAATCGTATATGGAAGCCCAAACACTGAAGGCATGGGTTTTCTCTGGGACTACAGCTGGAGCACAGCCCTGCTCTAAGAACTAAATATTACCTGGAAAGGACATAAAAGTTACAATATAAATGTTGACTCAAACTTAAAGACAATTCTTAACATGGACTATGAATTTTAAGATTACATATTAATTGGCTAACATATGACTTAGAATAACAAAGACTTGAATGTGTGAAGGCTATTAATATTAAATTATGTAATCTTTAATTCAGCAAGTATTGATTATCTTACTATAAACCAGACCATGTACTAAGAAGAAAGTAGGTAACAGTAATTCAAAAAAACATGGTCCTTGTTTTTAAGCTCAAAGCCTCATGGACATGAAACTTCAAAATTGGATAAGTACTATGACAAACAAGTTCACATTAAAATGGAAAATTTGGAGTTTAATTTCATCTTTAAGTAAGCACTTCTTGATTAATTTCCATTACACTGCTAACAAAAATTTTTTCCTTTCCTTTCTCCTCCTTCTTTCTTTGTTTGTAAAAACAGAAGATGCCCTTGTTTGAAACCCTGATCTAAAATACTTCAAGTACTGCTCAGGTCTAAAGACATTTAATTATACTTGAGATCTCATCACAGAAGGAACCATCTGTTATTTTCTGCTTTTTTTCCCCTCTAAAGATATAAAAATCAAGTTGAAATTAAATTTTTAGGGACCTATACAATACACATTTCCAAAATATTCCTGATATTAAGATGTACAAACGATCTGTTCACATGGCTTTCTATAAGTTCAGAATATTAAAAGAAATAAGTAATATGGATTTTTCCTTTCTGTAGTACAATTTTGAGAAAGTTAAATCAAGGAGCAGAATGGAACCACAGTTTTTAAGCACCTACTATGTGTGGGTGCTGCACCATAAAGATTATAGCCTCTCTCATATTTAATTCTTATGGCAATTCAATAAGTTAGGCTGCATGCTTTTCACTGTACAGAACTTGAACTCTGACCTCACACCACACACAAAAATGAACTCAAAATGTATCACAGTTCTAAATGTAAAATCTTTAAAACTAAAACATTTCTAGATGAGAACCTAAGAGAAAACCTTTGTCTAACTCCAGACAAAAGATTTCTTTGTGATCTTGAGTTAGGCAAAGATTTCTTAAGACATGACACTAAAAGCATGATCCATAAAGAACAAATTGTTGATTAATTGGGTTTTACCAAGTTTGTAACTTTTTCTTTATAGACACTATTAAGAACATGAAGACAAGACACAAACTGGGAAAAATAATTATAAATGATATTTGACAAAATATTCATATACAGAATATTTTTTTAAAAATCTCTTATAATGAAATAAAAACATAAGTGAAATATTTGAATAGGCCTTTCAAGAACAATGATGATGTCTGAATGCCTAATAAGCACTTAAAAAGATACTCAAAATCATCAGTCATCAAGGAAATAAAAGCTAAAATCACACTGAGAGGGCACACTGGGTGGCTCAGTCAGTTAAGCATCTCATTCGGCTCAGGTCAGGATCTCATGGTTTGTGAGTTCAAGCCAGGCTTCTGGTGAGTTTGAGTGCTGCTTCAGATGAGCACAAGCCGAGAGCCTTGGTGAGCCCTGCTTCCTGTGAGCTCAAGCTCTGCTTTGGGTGAACCCCACTTCTCTCTTTTTCCCTCTCTCTGCCGATTGTGGGATTCTCTCTCTCTCCCTCTCCCTTTGCCCTAGCTCTTAAAAACAAGAAAAAAAATCACACTGAGCTACTACTACATACCTTCTAGAATAGTTATTATCCAAAAGACTGACAACACCAGGTGTTGGTGAGAATGTAGAGCAACTATAGCTTCATATATTGCTGGTGAGAATACAAAATGGTACAGCCACCTTGGAAAACAGTTTGGCAGGTCCTTATAAACTAAATATACACTTACCATATAACTCAATAATCTTACTCCCAGATATTTATCCCAGAGAAATTAAAACACATGTATGTCTACACAAAGACTTGAAAGCAAATGTTCCTAGCAGCATTATTCATAACTCCAAACTAGAAATAATCCAATGTCCATCACTCAGCAAATGGATAAACAAAATAAATCTTACATAATGAAATATTATTTAAACTAGGAGAAAAAAATGTAAAATATCCAACAAAGAACTTGGGTCTAAAATACACAAAGAACTTTTAAAAGTCAGTAACCCAGCTCATATCTCTTTTTCCAGTGTGACTTCATTCAACACTCTGGCCGATCATGATTGCTTCCAACTCTGAACTTACAATAACCTTCACAGGGTATTTTTCTTGTAAAATCTTTCAGATTGTCTCCTGGTTGGAGGCGAAGGGATATAAGGGGCATCAGTGATGAAAATGAACACAAATGGGCTAGGATGGGATGGGGCATGAATTCCCAAAGATAAAGTGGCCTCACAGATAAAAGGTGTCTCTTCATCAACCTGGTCTCTGCCATTGTAATATCTGCGTGGCTATCTGACTTGAAAATTGAGGAGCTTCCCAGAATCCCATAGCATGGAATGTTTCTGGGAACAACACTTTTCTTAGTATTTCAGACACATTTGGGTATTTTATTTTGCCTCCAGAATACTCAGGATCACTCCTCCACCTATGTTTAAACACCTTTGAATCTCCCATCGTGTCTAGCACAGTGTCGAACAAGCATGTTAAAAAGAATGAATGACATAATTGGATATTCTCAAACACAGGGCAGATTTGGTTCATGGTGCCCACCACTCTTGGGCTTAAGCTCTGCACTGAGAAGAGATGATGAAATACTGGAAATTAATAATATAATGCCCTCAAGATCAAGATAGTTGTTTTGATTCTGTTGGACTAAAGATGAGATATTACATACCCTAAGCTCATTTGGAAAAGGGATGGGAAGCAAATACTAGGAACCTATCTCCTGGGAATAAGTTCCCAGACCAATCACCTTTAGATAATTACCAAAAAGGAAAGAAGAGAAACACTGTCAAGTAAGGAAAGTATATATTTGAAGAAAAATGTAGCTGACATTGTGCCTTCAGGGCAACTGGTTCATCTCCTACATGAGATATCAGGATGCTGACACACTTTTTTCTTCAGAGGATCACCGGTGCTAAATGGAAACTGTCAATATGATGGCTGCAGAATTGTAGTCAGTGAGATACATTCAATTTATAAAAGAGAAAGGGAGTCCAATTCAGGCAAGGACTTCAACATCCCATTAGTATGCCCCAGGCTTTTATGCAAGAAGCAGCACAGAATTATACAAAAGTGAATAAAATTCCAGGGTCTGGTAAGTACCCAGCCCCGCTAACTTGAGGCAGCTCATGAAACCTCAAAGACTAGTTGGGACCTCAGTGAAGAGCACACAGTTTAGCGAGCTGATGAACAGGTGAAGAACGGAACTGTGGGTTTAGTCTTCATAGGTACAACCAGACTCTCTTCCTCTGAATGGCCTTGAAATTCTTTGATTATTTTTTCTAAATAAACTCTGCCAACAGAGTAACATTCCCCCTCATTTGGGCAAATTCTATTTACTTATGTATCAATTAAACTGTGTTCTAACACAGTCTCTTCATTGTAAGTCATGTTTATAAAGGTGCAGTAGTGTATTTGTAAAGACTGAACTGCTTTATGTGTTGTTTCTTGAATATTTCTGAAATTATTCAGTGAACATGAACTACTACACTGGTATTCATTATGGACAGTAAGGGCTTACAAAAATTACAACATTTGTAATAATAATATACATTAAATCTATCATCATGTTAAGATGTCCAAGGAAATTTGGTTACTTAAATTTAAAATGGTTGGGATTTGATATGTTGAATTTATGCATTATATAAATGATGATCAAGGAACAAATGAATTTGCACTTATTTTTATGCAAAAATTATTAAATTTATAAATAAAATAAATTTTGTCAGCTGAACTTGAATTTAAAGTAAACTTCAAATTGAATGTTGATAAAATCAAAGTAATAACAGATATTATTTTATGAGTATAAAAGGCTTCCCAAGAAAGTACAAGTTAATGGTAATTTGTCAAAGCTTTCACCTCATAGACTCTCAGCTCCACAGCCAAGAAAGAGAATCAAGGGCACCACTACTGAGCAGTTAAATACCACGTGGGCCATACCTGCAGAATCCTAAACCAACAGAAGTCCTCAGAGCTTTCTCTGGCAAATGTCCCTCCATTCTAGGAAAACTAAGACTGGCAAGGGAAATGGGAGGTAAGGGACATAGATCTGGAGCAAACACAACCTAGATGGCCTGAGATGGGGCAAGGTCTCCACCTGACTTTAAAATCCAGAGAACCTCAAAATCAAGGAGCCAATAAGAATTTGAATATGTCTTCCAGGATCCCATAGCATAGAATGTTTCTGGGAACAGTTAAGAAGTTTAGCAATCCCCCTCAAATATTTTCTTTTGCCTCTACAACATTCAGTGTCACCCCTACCCCACACTCGCCAAGTGGGGCCCTCTGGGATGTTAAACACTGAGCAGCCTCCACACTGTGTCCATCAAAGGAGGCACAAGGTCTTCTACCACAACTACACTAAGTTCAAAGGGCAGACTTCCTAAAAGGTGCCCAAAAGCATGGAAGGCAGGAGCCTACCAGGATCTGGGACCTAACTGTGTCATCCACCTCATTCCGGACACTTGGACATAGCCTTTTCAAAGCTTTTTTTGTGACTTGGCAAGCATTACATCTGTAAAATGAACCTGAACTTACTTTGGAACAGGGTTTGCCATGAAAAGCCACTGAAATAAAACTTTAAAACCCAGAAAAATGTAAGCATAAATGTAGAGAATTAGGTCCATTGTTATAAAGTCTGAAGATGCTAGGACTGCTTTATATGCAGCAGGTGGAAATGATAAGCTGATTCAGTGAAATATCACATGTACAGGCACCCATTTAACTAACAAGGAGGACAGGATTCTGTTCCTCTAACATACTTTCTAACCAAATTTCAACAAGACCAGAAAAGGGCAGCACAAATGAGATGGGGAGGTAAAAAAGTTCTACAGACTGAAGTTAATATTGTAAAATATTAGATTTTGTGCCAACTCTGTGTCAGGCAGTTAGCTCACTTAGTCCTTGCAATAATCCTAGAAGGTAGAAATTAGTATTCCCTTCTTAGTGGGGAAAAGCCTGAGGTGCGAAAGTTGAAGCAATTTGCCTATTCCTGGGGAAAAAAATTAGCTCTAAGAACTTCAGTCTGCATGGCACCAGAAACACTGCAGGCCATGACAATCTGTCCCTAGAATCCTGAAGACTATAGTTTCTGTGCTTCCTTCACATTTCAACAGAGGCTGAAAAATCTAGCAACTCCTCATGGAAATTTCAGTGATGGACTCTGGCTGTTGAATTTCTAAATGGTCCTGTTTTTCTTCTCATGCCCAGTGGTGAATGTTAAGTGCAAGTCCTATAGCCATCCAGGCTTTACCACACCATCCTCCTCCCTTGAAATGAGCTCTAAATTCAGACAAAAGGAAGCAGCCATCACTCTGGTGTCAGCACAGGTGTGCGAAAAGATCCCAGGTTTCAGCAGCGGCTAAAAGGAGGCCCTGGAATCACCGTGCTCATTGCAGTCTTTCAGGTGGGCAACTTTCACTCCCATCAAAATAAGAGGAGACAAAAAAATTCATCAGGAAGTGTGTTGCAATTTCACAGACTGACAGATGGAGGCATGTAGCAATACATCTTTTATTACTTCCCTTGACGGCTAGAGATTGCATGCTGAGTTTAACTGGGCTGATGCACACATTGTGCAGGTGTATTGTTGAGAGAAAAAATTTTGGACATTTTTCTACCTATCATGGAAATAAAGTACCTAGGTATAGAAAGAAATTTCCTGGTAGTCTAAAGAATGTTTCTCTACTGCTCCAAATACCCTCTAGTTACATAATCCTAACACTGGCATGGTTATGCCTGGTAAATTTATTTTCAAACATGGATAAGCCAGCCTGCATTAGAGGTTGTGTTTATAAAATGATTCATAATCAATGATTCTACAACTAAGGAATGCAATTTTTATTAAAGCCTCAGGCTACATAAGGGACTGTATTTATGTGGTACATAAATAAGCAGCTTAGGATGATTAAATGTGATATTCTCAATGCGATTTTCACAGTTAAAAAACTGGAATTGCACTGTGCCTGTATAGCTGTTCTAGGTAGCAAGTACCCACAGGTCAGAGAAGCGAGCTCTTTTCACTAGTCAGTAACACTGATGTCATACTGAACTTGATGAAAGAGCCTTCCTAGAGGCACTCATCCCTGATTAGCACATTGTGTATATTAGAGGTACAAACAGAAGAAAAAGTGATTTTTCACCCCAGTGTCAGATGCCACGGTTGTATCAGTTAATGAAAACAAAATTTCTCTGAGGAATGTGGAATGTATTTAGTATTTCCACCAAATAATTGTTCTGTCACCATCTGTGAGACATGGAGACAGAAACGGAACTGACTCTATCCTTCTTATCTCCTGATGAGACTCCCCATTAGTGTGCCAGGCATCCTAGGACTGTCCCAGAAGACAACTCTGGTGTAGGTAGAGACCACACATGGTAGTGGGATGACTGCAGCTTCAGCAACTAAAAAATGGTGATGGGAGCATATTCACACTGCATCACATACAGGAATAAACATAACTTATAGGTGAATATTCTTATACCTAATTATGTACCTACATTATGTCTTAAAACATAACATCAAGATCCCCATCTCAAACTGGTCTAATTGACATGCTATATCACCGAGGCGTTTCATCACAAAGCTTTCATTAATTTCAGTGAGCAACACAGACCCCAAATTATCCTTGGTAACCCTTTACATTTGGAAAATTTGCCTCACAAAATCCATGACTTAGCCTTCAGAAGCCTAGATAATGGCCATGACAAAGGGTGTGGCTCCTGGCGTAGATCTACAGTGTGCTATGCTACAACCACCCTAACAATGTGGCTGCTTTACGGAAAAGGAAACCACACTCTGCTGCAGAATCAGTGAGAGCTTCTCATATGACAAGGTGAAGAAAAGAGTCTTCTGAAATGCACCAGGACAACATAGATGTGTCGACTTGACTGGGCCACCAGGTACCCACATGTTTGGTCATACAGTATTCAGGGTAAGTTTGTGAAAGTATTTTTGGATTGTTTTAATCTCTGAATTGATAGACTGCGTAAAGCAGACTATCCTCTCTAGTTGGGGAGGGCCTCCTTCAATCCATTAAGAGCTGAATAGAACAAGAGGCTGACCCTCCCCTCAAATAAGGAAGAATTCCTCCTGCCCAACTGGCTTGGAGCTGGAACTTGGCTTTTCCTGCCTTCACACTGTTATTTAAACATCAGCTATTCTCAAGCCTGCAGGTTTCCAAACTAAAACTGCAACATCAGTTCCCCTGGTTCATAGGACTTTGGATTTGGACCCAGAAAGAAACCATTGACCCTCCTGGGTCTCCAGCATGCCAACTGAAGATCTTGGAACCTCTCAGCCTCCATAATCATGGAAGCCCATTCTTTATTAAAAAATGTCATATAAGGGTGCCTGGGTGGCTCAGGAGGTTAAGTGTCCAACTTTGGCTCAGGTCATGATCTCACGATTCATGGATTCAAGACCTGCACCAGGCTCTGTGCTGTCAGTGAGGGGCCTCCGTCTCCCTCTCTCTCTGCCCCTCCCTCTTTCACACTTTTTCTCTCAAAATAAATAAATGAACATTAAAAAGTCATATATATCACATATATATATACACACACACATACACAATTTTAATATATATATACACACTTTTAATATATATACTCAAGACATACACATATACTTTTAATATGTATATTACACACTTTAAATATAATTATTATATTAAATACAAACACACAAACCCTAGTGGTTCTGTTTCTCTGGAGAGCCCAGACTAACAGAACATTATAATGGAAGATAAGTCTTCCCTACAGAGCCACCAGAAAAGTCATGCTGGGAATGTCTCATTCCTCACCAAGAAAAAAAGGCCGCAGTAACCAACAAATGGTGATACTATTAGAAAGTATGTGATATTAAAGAATAAAACATGACTGAAATACTCCTACTTATATAAGAGGTCTGGAACAAGTAACCAGAAATGTAAGCGATAAGATGGGGTGGGGTAGAGTATAAGGGTGAAGGAGAGAAGATCAAGGTAGGCCTGAACAATCCTATGAGTTTTTTTACAGGGCTATGTACATTTTTAGGCACTCCCGAATTCAGCACATAGATGTTTATAATTGTTAGCTCTTCCTGATGGAGAGACCCTGTAATTATTATATAATGTCCTTCTTCATCTTTTGTAACTGCCTTTACTTTAAAGTCCAGATTATCTAAGTATGGCTACTCCAGCTTTCTTTTGGCGTCCAGTCGCATGGTAGACATTTCTTCATCTCCTTATTTTCAATCTGAAGGTGTCTTCAGGTCTAAGGTGATTCTCTTGTAGACAGCAAATAGATGGATTTCATTTTTTTATCCATTCTGCTACTCTGTGTCGTTTGGAGTGTTCAGTCCATTTACATTCCATGTTATTATTGAAAAATGTGGGTTTAGAGTAATTGTGTTCTCTGTAGGTTTCATGTTTGTATTGATGTCTCTGTTGTCTTATATTCCTTACTACATTTCTTTCATAGGGTCCCCCTTAGGATTTCTTGTAGGGCTGGTTTGGTGGTCATGAATTCTCTCAATTTTTGTTTATTTGGGAAAACCTTTATCTCTCCTTCTATTTTGAATGATATGCTTGCTGGATAAAGTATTCTTGGTTGCATATTTTTCCTGTTAATCACATTGAAGATTTTCTGCCATTCCTTTCTGGCCTGCCAAGTTTCATTAGATAGGTCTGTGACCACTCTGATAGGTTTCCCTTTGTACGTGAGGGCCCTTTTATCCCTAGCTGCTTTCAGAATTCTCTCTTTATCCTTATATTTTGTGAGTTTCACTATGATATGTCATGCCAAATGTTGGTTCAGGTTACGTCTTAGGGGAGTTCAGTATGTCTCTTGAATTTCAATGTCTTTCTCTTTCCCCAGATTGAGGAAATTTCCGTTTATAATTTGATCCAATACCCTTTCAGGACCTTTTTCTCTTTCTTCCTCTTCATGAACTTCTATGATACGGATATTGTTTCATTTGATTTTATCACTCAGGTCTCAAATTCTCCTTTTGTGCTCCTGCATCAATTTATCTCTCTTTTCTCTCTCAAAAGAGGCTTCCTCCTTTGCTATAACTGTGTTTTCTAATTCACCTATTCTCTCTGCTGCATTGGCAGCCTCCATTTTATTATTCAGCTCACTTATAGCCTTTTTTTAACTCATCACAGCTATTTTGAAGGTTCCTAGTCTTTGTATCAATATCTTCTCTGATGGCTTCGATGCTTTTTTCAAGCCCAGCAATTAATTTTATGATAATCATTCTAAATTATTGTTCAGTTATATTGCTTGTGCCTGTTTAGAGCAATTCTGTTGCTGTGATTTCTTACTGGAATTTCTTTAGAGGAGAGTTCTTTCATTTCATCATTTTGGCTAGCTTTCTGTCTCTTATCAGTTTTAAAAGCTCCTTCTGCACTGTGTGCCTGTTAGTATCGCTCTATTAAAGGAAGTTCTTTGACTATCCAGGGTCTGTTGTTTCAGGAGACGTTCTTTTAATCGTGTCTCTCTTTCTCTTGTTGTGCCTGTAATGAATATATTTCCTTACTCAGTGATATTTGAGACTTTCCACTATGTGTGCTTTGGCTTGTTTCTTGAGATAGTCCTGAAAAGGAAAACAGACAGACAAACACACAGGGAACACAAACATGCAAATGCACTGACAGATCTGGTAAACAAGCAAACCAAATGGGAAAGGAAAAAAAAGAGGAGCATGAAAGAAGAGAGAGGACAAGAAAGGAGAAAAAAAAGAAAAAAAAAGGCCAGGAGGACAGAGACAGCCAAAGATAAAGGACAGTCTGAGAGCATAAAACCTGGGGAGGAGAGAGATAAGAATGAGATAAGGGAAAAATATCTGGATGGATCTAATCACAGTAGTGCAAAGGGAGAAAAAGAGGAAATAGGAAAATAGAAAAGAGAAAACAAGGGAAACAATTATAAAATTTAAAAGTTAAATATAATTAGGAAAGTAAAAACTGGAAAAAAAAACAAAAAGGAAAAATAGCACGAAAAAAAGATTCCAGCTGTCCAGCCTGGATGGGCGTGGCTCGATGTAGGTAGGTCGGGTCTCAGGGGCTGGTCTCTGAGGCCCCGCCTTAGTGGATGCAGGGAGAAGAATGGCGGCGCCACAATTCCTCTCAGACCATGCGTTTCCAGCCACTTTCTTGAGTCCAACCTCCCCATGCCACTGGTGGGTCAAATTGTTTTGGTTTTCTAAGTTCTGCCAGGCCTCCAAATCCTAGTCCACGCACTTTAATGCTTCTCCCACCTTTAAAATAACCTCTGGCATCTGGGCGGCTTTCTGGTCAGGACTGCGCGGGGGGATTGGAGAGCCAGCCCTTCCCTGGCTCCACCTGAGGTCCATGGTTGCCGGGCCCACAGGGGCCAGCTGAGGGGGTCTGATTTCTCTCCCTGTGCCCAGCAGCTGCAAATGGAAAGTTTGTCTCTCCTCCATGGGCTGAGGTCCCTTTCAGCCTCTCCTCTTCCCCCTGGCTCTGTACCATCCTATAGGCCGGCTTGTGCACAGCGTCTTGCGCAGCCGGCTTGCTTGCAGCTCTCCAAAATTCTGTGCCAACCTGCACAGCCTCCCTGCGCGCGGGCAGCCTTGCACAGCGCTGTGCAGCCTCTGGACACATGCTCTCTGCAGCCCGGGGCTAAGTCTCTGGGCACTCTCTTTCCCAGCTCCGCTTTGAGCAGGTGCTCCCTTCCTCAGAGTCTCCGTTCCCAGTTCTCACTCACTCACTCAGGCATCCGCGAGGCTGTTATCAGTAAGGGGTCAGTGTGTGCACCTCTGCTCCTGGAGATCAGAAAGTTGTGGCTTTTTATTCCTCTCAGTTTGATGGTTACGGGCGTGCGGAGGTAACAATGTTCCCTTCTCCACCATCTTGCCCCTCCCTCTATGTACATTTTTAAAGTTTATTTTTGATATGGAGAGAGAGCACAGAAGGAGTAGAAACAGAGGGAGAGAGAAAGAATTCCAAGTAGGCTCAGCACTGTCAGCACAGAGCCTGACGTGGGGCTTGAACCCATGAATGGGTAAGATCATGACCTGAGCTAAAATCAGGACTCAGACATTCAACTGACTAAGCCACCCAGGTGCCCCTAAACTTTTTTACATCTTGTAAAAACTCAAAAGATTATATAATCACAGATGATTGTAACCAATTTCTTCCTGCAGAAAATATCATTCACACCACCTGAGACAGAGGCAGGTGCTGCCCCTCCTTCCAAGGCTCACAGCTGTGACCACAAACACAGTCTGCCACCTCAACCTCCAAAACTTATCAAATATGCTAAGTGACAGCTAATCAAGCCATAAAGAATTTTGCTTCTTCATTCTCATTGATTTAAATGCCAAGGTGGTCCTGAACAATCCTATGAATTTTAGAGCCTGTGTTCTTCTCACGGCGCTCACATATACTTAAGATCATCTTTGTATAAGGTTCACAGACAGAGGAAACAGAAGGTGTCAAAGGAGAGACTTTTAGAATTTCAAAAAATTTCCAGGATCACAGATATTCTTTTCCAATGTACAAGCTAAATACATTTTAGGGAAGCTTAGAATAGGCTTGGTATATGGAGACTTAGGAAGTGAAAAGGAATTTAGGATTCATTAAGCACTATCATAGATAAAGACCTAACTACTTGCTCAGGCTGGGGACTGGTGCTCAGAAGTCTTCTGTCCCACCCTGCAAAGTCTCCTAGACTCTGCCAGCTCAGTGGTCACAGTCTGCACGAAAGAACACTAATCCTGAAGGGAGGGTGTAACTGGACAGGGCTGAAGGCGAAGGCCTCCATCTCCTGCCTTTTTTGTGGCTTTCTTGCCCTTGTACGTCCCTTTTCCTCCTTTCTTCCCAGGGGTTAAGAACCTAGTCTCTGAAGCCAGACTCTGGGATTGAATATTTTTCTCTGATACTTATTTGCTATGTGTGACCTTGGGGAAGTTATTTACCTCCTTGTACCTCAGTTTCCTCAGCAGCAAAATGTAAACAATAGTACTGCCTAGTATGTGGGGTTGTGAGGATGAAATCAGTTCAAGGACAACACTTTCTTAAGGCAGTCCTGGCCAGTGGAACATGTTGATATTAGCCCCTTACTAACCTTGTCAAGTCTCTTACTCATCCCTCCAGACCCAACTGGTGGTAAGTTGCTTTTGGTTCGCTTATTGCATTTCTCACATGGTATAGAAAGTACCTATTTATCAGCCCGCCTTCCTCTAGACTGAGCAGAAATCACACATTCTCATTATCTTTCCCAGCACTCAGTGTCGGCAAATAGCAGGCACTCAATAACCATGGATTGACTGCTTCAAGACATAACTAATTCTAAAAAGGAGAGTGTTACCTAAGGACTACTGGTTATGAATGGCAAAGATGATGCAGTAAAGTGAAGTTCTAGGTAGAATTCTGCAAAGGAACACAATTCACCCTTTTGGTGTATAATTAAGTCCTGGGATTTTTTTGTCTAAATGTGTGTGCTTTAAACTCTTTCAAATAAGGTCACTTTGTTTACATACTTGTCCCTCTTAATGGCACAGAGAAACAAATATAACAAAACTGATTGAATCAATGTTACTTTTGCCCCAGGAGACCAAGATTCTGGAAATATTTATGAGCAATCTCCTACGGTTACGTTCAATTATCAATTGCACACATAATGCATAATTATTAAAGAATCATTAAAAAAATGCCCTTCCAAGTACAAACAAGAGCAAAGCATCAAACAGAAGTTATAATTACATTATTGAGGCCTTCCTACCCCAAAATAAATTTCCCTTAAATACAGGAAGTATACAAGATGACCGCTGGACTAACCCTGGTCTCATGCATGTGACTTGGGCTCAGTTTAAAAACCCTTTGTGGAAAGTGTGATTCTCGTGAAACACCCTATTAAAACTTAAGCAAGCCCATGAGGCACATTCACGTGTTCCTCTAAGTCCCAAGGTGTTTACTGAGGAGACAGAGGAAGGAGGAGCCAGAGAGACATGCATATGCACACACCTACTCATCCTATATCAGAGCAGTTAAGAAGAAGCTCAGTAAAAATCACAATCTTTTTCCTAAGTGACTTTTGTTATTCCCATATAGAACATCCACAGATGTTTCTGTTGGATCACAGATGTCACTGTCAGGTCAGATTAATAAAAGCCATATTTTCCAGTTAAGCATAAAGAAAAAGAGGTAGTAAAGGAATTCAAATTATGCTAATGGTCTGTAATAGAAAAGAATAGGTGAATTTGTATTTGATGTTTCCTAGCCACACACAGTTCTCACTTACTTAAAAGAATTTGGGAAGATGAGTCCAAGTTCACATGGCTACTATTTAGAATGAAGAACACTAGGAACCTCCTAGAAAACAATTCTTCTTTGCAGTGTCATAAAGCACACCTGAGTTAAATATTAAGTGAAATGAGTTACTCCAAAAGTTAAAAGAAAGATTGTTGAAAGGTTCAGCTGGTTTTAAAAGGTTTAGCTGATTTAGTTATACAAAAAGCAAACCGGAGACCAGACCCCCCAGGGATGGACTCACCACTATATCCTCAGGGAATGTGTCTCTGCTGAAGGAGCCATCATCAAAGACGACCTCATAGAAGGTCTGGGATGTTACAGCGATCACTCTGCAGCTGTAATACCGGGTGTTCCGATGCTTCGTGATGACCGTCTGCCCCACAGAGATGCCCTTCTCGCCAGCCTTGGACTTCTAACAGAAGGGGCACACAAAAATGAGAGAAAAGAAATAGGAGAAAGAGAAAAGATAGAGACATAAAAGAAAAGGTATATTTATTTAGGAAAAAATAATTCACGTGGTCATGATCTATATTTCTAAGTTTTAAACTTTATCAGGGAATAATTTCAAAAGTGCAAAAACACCCATATACTCTTGAACGTTTACCTAGATTAACCTACTGTTACCTATTGGTATTTTTAACATTTTCATCATTTCCGTTATTTGCATATTCTAACTCTATTTTATATTTTTGTAAATTTACATACACAATGCTTTACATATGTAATTCCTATGTTTAGAAAATACACAACTGACATACACATATATATCTATACACACACACACACACATCACAGGCCTTTAATCCTAAAAACGTCAGTTGTGTATTTTCTAAGCACAGCAATGTGCCTTCACATAACCACAATACAGTTACTAACTTTAGTAAATGTAACATGGATACAGCTTATGTTCTAATTTTGTCAACTGAGCCAGTAACAATCTTCAATGCCCCCCCCACTTCCTGGCCCTGCCCCAGCCCTGCCCCTGCTCTCCAGCACAGGGTCCAGGGGAGTCAGGGACTGCACTATGCTGCTGCTTCTCTTTCAGCCTCTGCTAATCTGGAACATTTTCACAGCCAGTCTTGGTCTTTTATGATTGTGAAGCTACTTCTGAAAGATGCAGTTCCCCTTCTCCATTTTTTAATTTACCTAATGTTTCCTCATGATTGGATTCAAGTTATACATTCCTGGCCAGAACACCACACAGAAAATGTATTCCTCTCAGGATAGCACATCTGGAGGCACATGATGCCTGTCTGACTCTTAATGGTGATGTTAATTTTGATCCTAAACAAACTGTAGTCCAATTCTTCCACATTACAATCACTATTTTTCCCTTACAACTAACCAGCAATCTGTGGGAGAAACTTGAATGCCATGCAAACATCCTGTTCCCGTACAAATCTGCTCAGGTTTAGTACTACTGACAAGTTGTGCCTGATCTGATCTTTACTATGATGGTGGTGATATGCTGATTACTGCTGCTCTCACACTCCCTACACACTTACTAGCTGGCACATGGCACCTGTTAAGTAAGAGGCTCCCACTCTCCCCACGTCCTGCTCTTGTGTGGGAGGGAAGGAGAGAAGGCAGAAGACTACAGAAATGGCTGGGGGCACAGATCAGGGGCTATGAGAGGAAGAAGGGACGAGGGCAGTTCCTTTGCCATCCTAAGGGGTCAGGACATTATCCTGTGGGCCTAAGGAAGCCACTGAGAGGTTTAAGTATGGAAGAGAAATGATCCAGGTCTATATGGCTATAGGTGGAGAAGGTGAGTGGGGAGCTTATCACAATGGACCCAGTGAAAGATGAGGGCCTGGGGTAAGGAACTGAGGACAAAGATGCTCATGATTTGGATGCAGGGGTGACTCCCTCCCAACAAGTGTGTCCCTATAACTTCCTACTTGTAGAGTGAGCTCTGCCATCTAGTTTCTCACATGTCTAACAAAATATAAGGGTTATTTTTCTCCTTAATATCATTCCCCAGTGACTGTTGGGTTGGTTGGGGGAATTTTCTTTGCCTTTTTATGCAATTAGGTGTGTAAACTTCTTGACAAAGGACAACAGTAAGAAGGCTGTAGTGATTAAGTGCACTATGCTTGAGGTAGACATCATTAATAACTAGGCCACAGTATGTGATACATACTGAAATAATTACCTAGTTCCCTGTTTCATTCTCCACCCAACCCCTTTAAGTATATCTAACCTTTAAAGTAAGAGAATAACTCAGATGTAGTTAGTAATGAACACAAGTGAAAGCAGTCTGCAGTTACAGAACTCCAAAACTGGGCCCACGACTGCTCCTAAGCACCGTATAGGATGCAGCTAACTGTAGGGGGCGACATTACAACCTATGTGGCCCTCTACAGTGGCCCTGGGTGACTTCATGCTGGTGGCAATTTTTGTAGATGTTGTCCCTCTCTGTCAAACTAACTTAAAAACACTCATGGTCAGGACTGCAAGTACTACATTTTACTATGATATTAGTTCCTGTGTGCATATTTTATTAAAATTGGAATTAACCCTCTAAGGAAACAATGGTTTGGACTTGAATTCTAAGCTCTGCTACTTACTAGCTGTGTGATCTTGGGATCTTGAATCTTTATCAGCCTCAGTTTGTTCATCTGTAGGAGGGATAATACTTATATTAAAGGTTTGCTACAAAAACAAGGAGACAGTACATAAACTACCTATATTCACGGGCAATTGGTTTTTGGCCACTGTTAACTCCTTCCATTTTTGTTAAGTGGAGACCATACTTAAGACCCTAGCCCAGGTTAACAAACCACTCTTCTCTGCCATTCCTCAGTAATTGGCATGGATGACTGTGTAGCACCCTGACTTCACGCGAACGGCTGAATCCAGCCCCAAACCATCACCGTTCTGTTCTTTGCCTCATCCACTTTTGATTCTAATCCTTGTCAAACATAGGCACAAAGCTATGGTCCCTATGAGGGAAGGCATGTAAGGTGGCCTCCATCCCACTCCCAACTCTCTTCAAGTCCTGCCCAAATGAACTTTCAGGGATTGGTCCTCCTACAGCAGCGCAAAATCCATGCATCAATACCAGGCCTACATGTCTTTTCTTCCATAACACCTGCCTCAGCATGTTCAATACTGTTGCTGCTAGATGAATGATAAATGAATGAATTAACAAGTGAATGGATGAATAAAGATGAATAAATGGGGCACCTGGGTGGCTCTGTAGGTTAAGTATCTGACTTCGGCTCAGGTCATGATCTCACAGTTCGTGGTTTCGAGCCCCACATCAGGTTCTGTGCTGACAGCTCAGAGCCTGGAGCCTGTTTCAGATTCTGTGTTTCCCCTCTCTCTCTCTCTCTGCCCCTCCCCCACTTGTGCTCTGTCTCTCTCTCTGTCTTAAAAATAAACTATTAAAAATATTAAATAAAATACAAATAAAGATGAATGAACAAACGGTAAGAATGGTTACAGACACATTTTCAAAATGGGAGTGGACTAATTCTAATCATTCATGGTCCAGAAAAAAGAAAGAGGAAATAAAGGGAAGTTTCAGGAAGATGTTCCCTTTCTTAGAATGGGTAGGCATGTATATGAGTAGGGGGAGGGAATAAAGAAAGTTTATGGTGAAATTCACAGGGTCTGGAAAGTGAAAGTGACCAGTCATGGGAAAAGAAAAGTGATACAGACTTGATAGAGAAATGGTTGATTCTAGACTACAGCTACCTTCTTCCTACTTAGGCATGAAATTTATGTAAATTGGCTGGTTGAAAAGATTCCCAGCACACAAATTAAATACATAGCCTTTATCCAAATAAAAATTTCCATGAGCTTCAAGCATGACCATTTCATGGGAGTACTAAGGAAAACATATTTTTTTCCATAATGCCATTGTGGTAGG
The DNA here is from genome assembly GCF_006229205.1 of Suricata suricatta. Classification (NCBI taxonomy): domain Eukaryota; kingdom Metazoa; phylum Chordata; class Mammalia; order Carnivora; family Herpestidae; genus Suricata; species Suricata suricatta. The sequence continues at coordinate 59,665,760 of NC_043712.1, forward strand.
ATTTCTGATTTATTTTTGCAGAGAAAATTTATCGACAAGCATTCCCCATAACTGATTATACATTCTCAAAAATATTTCTTATCAGAAAAGTCTAAGGATCTTATTGATGTTAACAATGAGGCTCTATCAGATTATGAAATGGCTATGGTGTTTTGAATGTTAGTGTACAGGCAAAGGCTGAGAAAGTTAAATTTCCTTCAACATGCACTAAGCAGAAATGCACAAACAGTGGTTTAAGGGGAAAAACAGCACAGTTTCTTTTAAGGAAAGCTAGAGCCAGTTTGAAATGCTGGGTATGTGAAAAAAAAGGTTAAGTAAGAAAATGTTATAAACATTCCATAAAAGCATCAGAATGCTCCTGGGGCATCATTACACATGTAGAGTTACCAACATATGTCCATATACCTGAGCTAATTAAATTCTCCCAACAACTCTGTGTTATTTTCAGTAAATAGGTAAGGTAACTGAGGTACACAGTCAAGGGTCTTTCCCAAGATCTCAGAGATGGTGAGAGGCTATATAGTAGGGCTTAGAGGCAGGCACTCTCCTATAGCAAGTGACTTGGTGTCATCAACCAAGAGAAGAAACAGACAGAAATTAGAGGATGAATAAAACCTACCAGGAAGTGGACCTAATGGAATTCAAGCAGTTGCCTAAAGAAGTTACATTTTCTTTTCCTTTCTTTTCTGATTTATTGAGCACCTCCTCTGTTCTACATACACACCTACTGAGACACGTCTCAGGTAAGAAATCATTTAACCTATTGAGATACGTCTCAGGTAAGAAATCATTTAACCACCTTATATTCAGTATACTCCCCAGTATACACAGAGTTGAATTAGCAACTTAGATTCGGAGCCCATCTGGAGATGAAAAATGTAGAATGTATAATTGCACATGCTGTTCATTTTTCTCCACACACACGACACGCACACACTGTGGTATGTTGCAATAATGCCCACACATCCTCATTCCTTCCTGTTTTCACATCCTTTGCAGTGTGACCTTGCACTTCTTCCTTTCAGGGTCTGGACCCTATTCCTCCTCACCTTTAGAATATGGACTCACCTTGTGGCTTAGCCTGCCTCAGCCAAAAGAATACAGCTGAAGTAATGGTGTGCCAATACAAAGCCTTTGCTCAAGAAGCCTAGCACACTTCTGCGATTTTTTTCTAGGGGCTCTAGACTGTCATGTGAACAAACTCAAGTTATTGTACTGGAATATCAGAAATCACATGGACTAGAGCTGAGGTGCTAGACATGAACCCAGGCAAGAAAAGGCAAGCTGTTCTGTAGCTGACCACAGATGAATGAGGCAATCAGCCTGGAACAGAAGAACCATCCCCATGAGCTCAGCCTAAATCTGTGACCTACAGAATCTCCAGCTAAAGAATTGTCATTGTTTCAAGTTACTACATTTTGTGATGGTTTGTCATACACACAACTAAGAAAAAAGAACACTAAAAAAATATACTAAACTTCTGGCAGATATAACTCTAGGTAATGGGATTTTGTTTATTTGCTTTTTTATGTACTTCCCTGTGCTTTCTATTATGTATTTTTTTAATTGTTAAAAACATATGTAATAAAATACAAGAGTTCTTGCAAGTTTCTAAGTTCTTTAAATAACAACAAATCCATAGTCAGATCTACTTAATTGAGATGCTCAAAAAAAGCTGAAGCCAAGTTATTTAGTAAGAAAAGACTACTCTCATCATTTATCTTTCACTTAAATAAGATGAAAGAAAGACCTGAGGAAATGAACATTTTGTAAAGTGGAATGATATACAAATTTAGTTACAAAATTTCATCTGACTTTATATCTCCTATATTTAGGCCAAATGTGATATAACAAAAAAGGCACCTTCTTTTGTTCTTAATAAACACTACTGATTCCTAAGACATGTAAAATGAATAGATTATGTCCTCAGGTTTGGGTTTCTATTTAAAACAACAAAACAAAACCCCTCAACAAATCTTTTTGTGCTCATCGCTATACCTATCCTTCCGTCATATAAAGCCACCTCTATGGGGCAGCACAAATAATAGGATCCGGTTGTTTAAAGGTAGATGGGTTTCTCTCCCTGATACTGTGTTGCCTTTAGGTGTGGAATTAGGAAGGAAACAGGCCCTTATGACATGAGATTCTACTAATGTTTAAATAAATGGCCACACTTGAAAGAAAAGATGGCTAACTATCAATGATCATACCCGAATAAATAGAAAAAGATGTTCCATGCTTGGCCTGGTTCATCAAAGGCACTCCAACATCCAATAGGCTAACTCAAAAAAATTTAAAGCCAGTGTTGATAAAGCAGGATGAAAGAAATCATCACTGCTTACCTGATGAGTACACCATATCACTAAATCCTGAGCCAGAGTCAAGAACCAACTGTCAAGCAATTTGTGGTATGATATTTTTGTTTCTTTAATAATATATTAAATACTAATATCTAGTGGCAAGCCTAATTATTAATATTCTAATTTCAAAGTTGTGATAAACATAAGCATATTTTAAGGTCTCTGTTACTATTGTGGACAGAGTCACAGAAACTCAAAAGCAATATTTTAAGATCTCTGTTACAATGGTAACGTAATCTCTATCGTGGACAGAGTCACAGAAACTGTTAATGAAACTGCGGCCTCAGAACTCACAGAATTGTTAAATTTCCACTAGAGTTAGTGGAAAACAATGGCAAATCTTTCCTCATCCTCCACAGACAAATTTTCTTTGATACTGAAGTATAAAAAAGATTTTAGCACCTGGAATATTTAAAGGCACAGGAGTAAACCTTCTAACAGCCTTATTTTAAAAATTCATAATAATATTACTTATATAATATTGTGCTTATATATAGTAAAGATAAAAGGACAGAGCAGTGCAATGAAAATCAATGAAGGCATCTCTGTGAAGGGTGAAGTTATAGAGACTGAAATGGGTAATTCTGAGGTGACCTAAACTGACACAGGAATCTAAGTTAAGTACTGAGGCTAGAAGGTGCACTGTGTCCTTAAATATCTTTCTCCTCATTGGGTTTTTGAGAGCAGAGAGCAGTCAATTCACATAAGACTCAAAGCAAGGAATCAGGGGGAAGGAGTTCTGTGTGGCAGAAGGAAGATTCCTTTACTTTGGCAAGATCTTCTCTGACCAGACCTGGCGTAGCTGCGCTGAAGAAGAGTCACTCACCATCTGACAAGATGAGTCATGGGCAGAGATGTCATCTTGGAAAAATCCCTGACTGGGTTCTCCATCTATATAATAATGTTAATAAAGGGTGTAAATCCAAATACAATAGTGTACGTAGAGCCAGTAACACTGGAGAACTAAAGAAAGGAAGTAACTTACCCAGCGAACAGGCCAAAAGCACATTGTCATTTATCTCCAGTAACTCTTTCACCTTCTCAACTTTATTATTTCTCCCTAATTTCTATGATTTAATAACCCAAAATATTATTATTGTATTTTTTCAAGGTACCATTTTATAAAAATTCCTAGAGGGATCTGAGTAAATAAATTATTATCCACTATTATTCTTTTACCAAGCTTATATAGTAGAAGTCACTCATGTAAATTTGCCTTGTAATAATGAAAGCTTTCTTTGTAAAATTACAAGAGCTAGGTAAAAATCTTCTACCCGGAAAAACCTAAATCCCTGGGGCTTCATGAAGAAATAATTGCTCTAATGGCAGAAATTCACATGCAGACTCATAAAAATGTCACAAGTATTTAATTTTCTACATGTCTGTTTGTTCACGTGTACTTTCATTTCTTGTGGGTTTTTAAGTACAAACACAATACAGTGGGAAATGGTGGTAAGCAGTTTCCCAGCAGATTTAAGGTCTTATTCATTTTAATGTCCACAGAAGTATAACTAACAGGCTGCAGAAGAACTGAGAAAAAACTAATTCTTTTCCATCTGAGTCATTAGCTCACCTCAGAGGTCTTGTCTGGTAGGGAAGTGAAGAGGACTGGGACAGGAGAACCGTCTTTAGATGCTCAGTCCATGCAGGGAACTCTCAACAGGTAGGCACCACCTGCTTTCTATTCTGAATAGTAAACAACTTACTTCAAAAAACAGCAGAGAGGAAAGTTCACATCCGTTAGACTGGTGGAGCTGGAGGGGTGTGGAAGCCTCCCATTGCTAAGATGGAACTTGACATGAGCTCCTCCTAAGTCACGTCCAACCTCATTAGTTGCTAGTGAACATGGAAGTCCCTGGATGCCTGCCCCCAGAAGCTCTGCCTTGGGCTTTTACATTTCAGGAGCTCTTCAGGCTTCTTGGGTAGCAACAGTAAAATCGAGAGAACCACAGGTTCAACAAAATCTCAATCACTCACAGCAGGCTGTGTGTGTTTGTGTGTGTGTAGAAATTAGTAAGTTGATTCTGAAATTTATATGAAAATGCAGAGAAACTAAAATACTCAAAGTAATCTTGAAAGAAAAAACAATATCAGAGGAATTAAAACAGGGGAAAGGAGCAGGAAAAGCACTGGCTCAATTATAAGGTAATAACAACAACTTTAAAAAAATTACCTCAGATGGAACAGTTTCAACAGAGAGAAGCAAGCAAGTATCACTATATAGCATTCTTGCCAATAAGGACTTTTGAATCTCAATTACAGCTGATGAATGGGTTCAAAATAGCTAACACAAATGCAAAAAAAATGTTACCAGAAAATTCAAAGTAAATTAATTAAATGGTTATACAGTTTTTTCTGCACCGCTAAGAAGGAGAGCCAGGTAAATAATGACACTATGTAAGCTAATCCAACTCACAGTCTTAAATTGGAAAAGTGACTACCAGAAGAGCACAGTCTAAATAAAATGTCACACATACTGTGATGACTTGAAAGCTCTATACCTTTTAATGATTGGTGAGCCTCTCTGAAGTGCCATTTCATCATCTGTAAAATGTATACAATCATAATACCAGGGAGGTGGTGACTGTAAGGACTCAATGAGATAAGTAGTTATGTATGAAAGTACACAGTAAACTATAAAAGTCACTATACAAATATTAGCTATTGTTATATTACTTTTATTCATCTTAGTCTACATTGGTACACTGCACCCAACAAGGAGGGTGGTCCCCCTGAACAGAAGAGAAAAGCAGGGTGGCATAGACAACTGTGGTTCAATACAGACACAGTAGTTGTATGAGCATGAGTGAGAGAGGGGGAGACAGCAGAGGAGATAGAAGAGAGAAGGAAAGGAATAGAGAGAGAGGGGAAGGAGGGAGGGGAAGAGAGAGACACACAGAGAGAGGATGCCCAAGTTCTCAAAAGTGCAAGCTTCCTAGCTCTCTTTTGAAATTTCAGGAGGAATAGCCATGGGAACAGTGGAAGAAGAGCCAGCCAACAGCTTTCTACTGCCCTTCCCAACAGCAGAGGTGCAGAATCTGCCAAGCCATCACACTAGTGTTAAAGGGGATAAATCCACAAAATCTTTCCATTGTAAGAAAACGAACATCCATCTATCAACCTGTCTAGTGTTAATCAAATGCATCTATATGCCCAGCACTGCCCTTGAAAGAGATGTGTGGGATTGGGGTTCCTGTGGAAGCAGAAGGGATGGGAAAAAATTGAGAGGTTCTATAGCAGAAACCCTTCCTTTCCCCACCATGTTCTCTCAGATATCACCTGAGGTTAATCTCTGTGGTCCCTACAGCCTTGGCAAAAGTTACTTCTTAGTATCTAGTAAGGACACTAGTCTTTACTCCAAAATTTGAAGGTACAATTCAATTTGAAGGTACAATTAAAAGGTGTTGAATACAAGGTTTGGAAATTCTGTATTTTCTTCTAATTCCTGAAAAATATATGAGGAAAGGGGAGGACAAACTTAACCAAAAGGCTGATCTAGTACTCTAGGAGGGTCAAACAAAATTAAAAATAACTGATTAAGGTATCTGACGCCCACAGAAAAGAGCATTTCAATTCTCCTTGTTCCTGTCCCAAGGAAAAGCTTCTGAGTACCAGGTCATCCCAGTAATGGCTTAAAGAAAAACTGAAATAGTGCTTTATTTAAAAATGTAGAAACAGTAATTTCTTATGTTTCTTTAGATACTACACTCTATAACTTCACTGACCCACTACACATGGTGTGGGATAAACAGAATGCATGGTATCTCACAAAGAAAACAAGCCAATTTCAAATAAAGAACAGTAATCTAAGAAGTGCTGGTTTGCAGGTGTGAGCTTGTCAGACCCCAAGATGGCTACCAACGTTCTGTAGAAAGGAAGGGCATAGAAGTTGGGGTGTCCCAGGCTGACTGGTTGCCTGCCAAGAGACCTCATGAGGGCTTTTTAGTTAATCCAGGGTTTTATACATCATGTTTGTTGAAAGTAGACAGATAATGTTGACCTAGAAAGTAGCTTTTTAGGTAGAAATGTTGGAACTTATTTAATTTCCATTTCTATTGTTTGCAGCTAATGAAAGTTATGCTTTCATTGCATTTTGTCAGTATCTAAGGATTTCATGATGACTACGGCATCTAATTACTGTACTCTACATGAAGGAATTGAGAAATCCTGTCTCTTGTGCTTTACACGATGTTGGAATGTCAAATACCCTTTCCTGTTGCCTGTCTGTTGACGCATTCCATTTGTATTTCTCTACTGTATCCGTAGTGCTTCATTCTAATACCGATGTTAAAATATGGGATTAGTGTCACTACCTAATTTTCTTAACAAGCTATCAGACAATAATGCACGCCTCAATTATTTTCTTTTTAAAAAATACTATAAATTGCTAAAGAGCTTAAAATTTTCTGAGTACTGAGATACATTAATTCTGTGAAAAAATGAGCAAGCATTTTACATGGAAACTTACCTTACCTGTGCTAAAAACTGAAACCAAGTAAGTGGTCCTCAGAGAGGAAGACTTGATTTCCTCAGTATGTGTGGTCCTTGAAGTTGCCAAGTATCAACTGTGCCATGTAAGCCCTCCTCCCTGCAGTGCAAGCCCAGTGCTCACTGACTGGCTCCCTGGTTCCATGAATGCTGTGTGATGGGGATAACAGAGCCAAGGAGGAAACATGACACGGACAAGTTTCTCCTGGGGATTCTGATAAGTCTGCTTTTGTAATAAAAACCAAACACCTGAACCAAGATGCAGATCTTTCTTGATATTTTTATATCAGGATTAAGTTTGCAGTTTTACAAGGCCAGAATAAAAAGCTCAGCAATATATTCTTTTCTGTGAAGCCACACATTATTACACATTTTGAGAGAGAGAAAGACAACCAAGGCTGTCAGATCAGAGATCTAATAATCAAGGCTCTACGGAGGGTAATTATGAACATTGATGTTAAAAACACATGAGGCCTCATCCCTGCAGATGGCTTCAAAGTTATTTCAGGGGCTGTTGAGGCCCTCAGGAGTAGGTATTGCCTATTTGCAAAATAAATATGGTGTCCCACAAAATATATATCCTAAAATTTTTTCAGTGCATCTGGTTGTGTCCAGGAAATATATCTTGAGATAATGTTCTTTTACCCAACCAGATTAAAGGATCAGAAATAAAAGTTTGAAGAAAAAGAAGAGATATTTTTCTGAACCACCTGGGACCTGACTCTGCTTTCTGCCCCCAGATGAGGATGTGACCCTGCTGACCCTGCATCTGATTCAAGAGCCAACTCCTTGCAAGTATTTCCTTAAATGGAAAGGCCTAGACTTCTAAAAGTAAATTCTAACACAGTGAAGATGTAAACCTTTAATATAGAGCAACTGTATGGTCACATATATGACTTTTATTCAGCTCCAGCAGCAGTCAGCCCCATGCAGACACTGCCACGACTGGGGAGCCCCAACAGGGAACAGCGTGTAGGAGAAGTGCCACCCCTGGGCTGTCGGCTTCTGCTCTGCCTGCATGGCCTCCCCATTCTGGTCAGTTTCTGTATGCTTGGCTGATTAAAACCGGAATCTACAATGGAGGCATCTGTTCTCTCTTCCCACAAATTCAAAACCCCTTTAAATAATTCAATTAGCATCAGAAGTGGGTTGATCCCTGCAGCTGGTGCTTGAACCAGGACTGGTGCACAGACTCTTGGTACATGAACCAAGTGGCCAGGCTTTGAGAAAGATCTGGAAAAGGGGGAAGGACAGAAGAATAATAGAGATGGCTCAATTTGAGGCAGAAGAGCCTCAGGCCTGGGCTATGAGTTCACTGTGGCAAGCTTTCTGGGGAGCATGTCAGTGGAAACCTCTCCTCTGTGTCCCACAACCAGGTCCAGTGACTAAATAGCAGGCCCAGTAGAAGGCAGGATGGCCCATAGTGAGACTTCCTGGCTCTTGCTTCCTTCACTAGCTAAGAAGCCAAGAACAATGAGATCCCCAAAGGGAAATTAAGCCCAGGGCTCGAGGATGTGCTGCACGTCCACTCAAGCCCTTTTTCTCCTGACCATGAGGGAGAGAAGCTCTGTGCTTGCGGGTTCCATCCTTCCTGTAGAAATGGCTATGGAAGTAGTAGGAGGAAGTTAAATGTGGGGTATTAAATAGAGGAAAGAAAAGTTTGAAGTAGGACACACTTCCTTTTCTTTATATAATTAAGAAAAATGATGTCTTCACTGGTTTTGCCTGATAAAGTGAACAAGGGAAAGATTAATTCCAAATGTAACTATTCTAAATGTCTGTGCTAAAGACTTCTCCTCAGAGGCAAATCTGATGTTAACTTTCTATCACCTGGGATACATGGATGGAGATTTCAACAAAACATTTCTATTGATGAAAGGGTAAAGAATTCTTTTTTAATTTACTGTGTCTTTGATTGAGGAAGATTGATCAAATTCAGGCCTGAGTCACTGTAGTATTTTTTTAAACACTTATTGAAAATTTTTTATTCTAGAACCTTTTCTTTGGTTAGAATTCTGTTTTTCAGTATCAGTGCAAAGTCAGCAGGGCATTTGGAAAATAACTTATGTAGAATGTAGAATAAAAAACCTTTTATAAACACCAAAACACCAGATGATTGTGCACAAGTCTGAGAAAAGTATAGTTGGTCATAGCAAATGTAACTGAACAGAATGGGAGTTAGCAATATCCAAATTGTTATGAGAAAAACAACATCGGCCAAAGCAATTCCACTACCTACAAAACACAAAGATACCCAACCAGGTCTGAGAAATAGGAAGAGACCATTCAGATCATTGTTAGATGAGTTTAGGTAAATTCTGGTTCCCTTTCTTAAAAGAATGGAAGAGAAACTAAAAGTGGACCGAGCTGAGCCATAGAATTGAGCTCCAGAATAAAGGAAGGAAAATACAAAGGAAGAAGAAAAGATGGATTCAATCTGTTGCTGCCATTGATTTGTCAACCCTGTTGGAGCCAAGGCAAGTTCATTGGCATTAGAAGACCATACCTAGAGCTGTCAAAACTCTTGGTCATATAACCTCCTCTGTGAATTCTACCTGACTGCCTTGAATAGAGCTACTGCCTTCCTTCTTTGGGCTCCCAGATAAACATTTTATCCTTATCTAGCCTATTTTATTACAGAAATAGAACATAGTAGCTAAGAACCTGGGCACTGACTCAGGTTGCCTGGTTTTGACTGTTCTTCCCCTTACTACCTATGTAATAAATAGCGAATTATAGAAACTTGGCACCCTTTGCCTCAGTTTCCTTATCTGTAAAAAGGGATTAATAACAGTATCTGCCACAAGTGGTGCTTTGAAAATTAAATGAGATAATACTTGTAAAGCCTTTAGAACACAACTGATGTTATCTGTTAAATATATGTTTATCATCATTTTTTCAAAAAAGTACATCTACTTAAAACAGATGTGTGAATAGAGGCATATCAGGAAGAATGTTTACTTTTGGGCTGAGAAGTTAAAAAAATATATATATGTTTTTATTTCCAGGACACTCCATGGCCCCCTGAATATTGAACTGAACAGTTTCAAAGCAAACTAACTAAAGTTCCCTATAACTAAGCTTTGTATTTGGATATATTTCTCAATGATCTGCTGCTGAGGACATAGTGCTGACATAAGAAAGAGGAGACAGACAGTATGCCTGGCCAATTTGTTATCAAAGTTTCCTTCCAACACCAATAGTCTTTAAAAAGTGGCTTTATGTTCTTTGATTTCAGTTCATTTTAAAGTCTTGGAATGGGACCACAGTTTATGAGGTTTCTACCCATTCCCATACTTTCTTCAAAAAGTTTAACAGGTTTGCAAGTTTGGGGAACCGTTCTAAAAGGATAATGAAAGAGTGCTGAAAACCAGAAGGCTGCCCACTACAGAGTAACATGGGCAGCGGTCTGGAGCTCTGGACTGGGCATGTGAGTGGTAATGAGATGCTGGGCCTACCCCCAAAACCATTCACAGCCCGTGAGAAATTAAAAGAATTTTAGACAAAACATCAAAATCTTATATTTTTCTGAAAATCGCAAAAATGATAGTATTGATGGTGTTAGTATTTTCATCGCTTTAGTGTCTCTTAAAAGAAGATAAGGAATGTCTGGTGGCTCAGTTGGTTAACCGTCTGACTTCAGCTCTCATCATGATCTCATGGTTCATGAGTTTAAGTCCTGCATTGGGCTCTGTGCTGATAGCTCAGAGCCTAGAGACTGCTTCAGATTCTGTGTCTCCCTCTTTCTCTGCCCCTCCCCCATCTTGTTCACTCTCTCTCTCTCTCTCTCTCTCTCGCTCTCTCTCTCTCAAAAATAACTATTAAAAAGGAAACCTAGGCTCCTTGATGAGTTGTTGATGATTCCTAATTTAGAACAATGGAAATCAAGATGATTTTGTCATTCCTTATTGAAATAGAGCAATGACAGTTTCAAACATACCTGGAAGTGGTTTTAAATAAGGAAAATAAAATCATCTTGAAGAGGTTCCAAATGGTCAGAGTGTGACAGAAGCATCAAGAAGAAAATTACCAGTCAATTGGTACCCACTGAGTCTATAAAATCTACAAACCAAAATAACCTTCAAAAGGGTCAAATAATATAAAGCATAGCCAAGCAAAGTCCTACTTACTGATGTGAATTAAATAAATGCTGCCTGATTACAAAAACATAAGCCTATGACCACCCATCATGGACCCAAGGGGCATCATATGGTAAAATGCAACATATGGTGAAATGTAATTCTGGTCTTCAAACAGAAATGTATATCAGAACTAACAGGATTAAAAGTCATAAACCAAAGTCAGGAGTAGACTCTGGGAAAATAGGTTTCTAGAACATACAGTTCTAGAAAATAGTGTTCTAGAACACTGTGGGGTAATATTGCTCAGGTACCCATCTGGGGATTAATGCTTCCTTCTTCCTCTTCTAGAGTATGTGGTCTTGTTGACCTTGATCCTGGTGTAAGACCCAGGGCACTTTCATGTTATAAGCATTTTATTAAATGAAAGGCATGGATAATTAGTTTTCCTGAATGAGTCCCAAGTATAAACACCTGTGATACAGCAATATATCCTTTGTTTTGGACCTGGCAGCACCTTACACACAGGCAACTGCATATATTCATTAGAGAAATATGGCCCAGGGAAGTTTTGTTATGCTAAGTTGCATTCACTTCCATCCTCTCTGGTCAAACCATTTCTGCTACATTTTATATCCCTGGCTAATTAAATGAAAATTTACAGTGGCAGTGTATGTTGAGTCTTTATCAATCCATAATTAACATGAAACACTGCAGATTCATTGTAATTGATGAATTCATTTAAAGTGTGAACTGATTTTTCAAAAGATTTTTTTACCATTACGTATTATCTCAATAACTGATACTGGAAGTAAAATATGCTATATAATATTCTCCTGTGATAAGAACTATTCTAGGGTTTAGAATTTAGGAGCTTTGATCATCCATTGTTTCACAAGTTGGTGAGGTGAGAGTTATTTTTGCATACTAAGGGAAGCCTTTTTTTTTTTTAATGTTTATTTACTTTTGAGAGAGAGAGAGAGAGAGAGAGAGAGAGTGTCAGAGTGTGAATGAAGGAGGGGCAGAGAGGGAGATGCAGCATCTGAAGCAAGCTCCAGGCTCCGAGCTGTCAGCACAGAGCCTGATGCAGGGCTCAAACCCACGGACTGTGAGATCATGACCTGAGCCAAAGTCAGACACTCAACCGACTGAGCCACCCAGGCACTTGGGGAAGACCTTATTAAGTTAGTTTTGACAGGTATCTTCACCCCACTACCACCCAAAGGTTAGTTACATAAGCACAGATTAACCAGAAGAGCCATCTTGCCCTGAGCCCATCACCGGATCCTGTGCAATGCAGGTCCTGTCCTGAGCCAAGCCTAGTTGGCAGGGAAGGAGTTGTCCTGAAGGTTACCTGAGGGGTTTGCCTGAAGACATGGAGGCTGGGAAAAAGAAGTCAGTAAGTGCTGAGCAAGGTCTCAAGTTCTATTACAAAGATGAATGCCAGAACAGGACATGAAGGATGGCTAGAAAAGGCAGAATAACAAAAGACAAAAGGACTTCCCAAAGTGGGGAGAACCAATATAGAAGCCAACATAACCACTACTGACCATTATCCACACCAATAACACTACCTTGAAATAAGATCCACACGTAAAATATCTAATACACCTTGATATAAAGCTGCTCAATAAATACTAGTTCTTTTTCTTTTCTTCTAATCCCAGTCATTAGCATTAGAGAATTATTTCAACAAATTTATATTAAGTAGCCTCCATGGAGGGCCAAGTGCTAAAGAGACAAAATATTAATTAAACCTGGTTAAATATCTAGTTAAAAATAGCTTAGTAAAAATAATATTGAATAAAATAATACATAAAACACTAGGAAAAAAATTGACCACTAAGATGTTTTCTCTATAAAAGTTCTTCCTCTTCTTTGAATAGGTGTCTGTATTCATGTTAATTAATAGCCACAACTTAGAAAAATATGAAAGAAACAAATTTCTCAAATGTCATATTTTTCCAGAGGAGGAGAGGATATTGAGATAAAAATGGTGTACCTCATATAAGATACTGTATTAAAAAGGCCTAGGGCACCTGGGTGGCTCAGTTGGCTAAGGTCTGACTCTTCATTTTGGCTCAAGTTATGATCTCATGGTTTGTTAGTTTGAGCCCCACATTGGGCTCTGCACTGACAGTGCTGAGTCTGGTTGGAATTTTCTCTCTCCCTGTCTCTCTGGCCCTCTCCCACTCATGCTCACTCTCTCTCTCTCAAAATAAACAGACTTGGAAAAAGAAGGCCTTGTTTGACCCACAATTATATGATCAACTAATCTTTGACAAGCAGCAAATAGCCAATGGTAAAAAGGCAATGCTGGGAAACACTGGATGGCAAGATACGGTGCTGGGAAAACTAAACGGCAACATGCAAAAGAATGAAACTGGACCACTTTCTTACACCATACACAAAAATAAATTCAAAATGGATAAAACACCCAAATATGAGACAGGAAACAATCAAAATCCTATGGTAGAACACAGGCAGCAACCTCTGTGACCTTGGCCACAGGAACTGCTTACTAGAAACACTGCCAGAGGCAAGAAAAACAAAAGCAAAAATGAACCATTGGGACCTCATCAAAATAAAAAGCTTCTGTACAGTGAAGGAAATAATCAACAAAACTAAAAGGCAGCCTACAGAATGAGAGGAGATATCTGCAAATGATACATCTGATAAAAAGTTAGTATCCAAAATCTATAAAGAACTTAGCAAACTCAATACCCAAAAAACAAATAATCCAGTAAAGAAATGGGCAGAAGACATGAACAGACTTTTTCAAAGAAGACATCCAGATGGCTAACAGACACGGGAAAAGATGCTCCACATCACTCATCATCAAGGAAACAGAAATCAAAACCATGATGAGATACCATTTTATTCTTGCCAAAATGGATAAAATTAACAATACAAGAACAAGCGTTGGCAAAGACGTGGAGAAAGGGAAACCCTCTTGCACTCATGGTGGGAATGCACACTGATACAGCTACTCAGAAAAACAGTATGAAGATTCCTTAAAAAGTTAAAAACAAAACTACTCTATATTCCAGCAATTGTACTACTAGGTATTTACCCAAAGGACACAAAAATACAGGTTTGAAGGAGTACATGCACCCCAATGCTTACAGCAGCACTATCAACGATAGCAAAGCTATGGAGAGGGCCCAAATAGCCATCAATTGATGAATGTATAAAGAAGATGTGATATGTGTGTGTACATACACACATACCATGGAATATTACTCAGCCATCAAAAAGAATGAAATCTTGCTATTTGCAAGGATGTTGATGGAGCTAGAGTGTATTATGCTAAGTGGAATAGGTCAGTCAGAGAAAGACAAATACCATATGATTTCACTCATATGTTGAATTTAAGAAACAAATGGATGAATATATGGCAGGGTGGATAAAAGAGAGAGGGAAACAAACCATGGAGGGAGGTGGGGGGAGTTGGGCTAGATGGGTTGATGGGTATTAAAGAGGGCACTTGTGATGATGAACAGTGGGTGCTGTATGTAAGTGAGGAATTACTGCATTCTACTCCTAAATCCAATATTGCACTGTATGTTAACTAAGTAGAATTTAAATAAAAAATTGAAGGGTGCCTGGGTGGATCAGTTGGTTGAGTATCTTGTTTCAGCTCAGGTCATGATCTCATGGTTTGTGGGTTTGAGCGTTATGTCAGGCTCTGTGCTGACAAACTGTTCAGAGCCTGGAGCCTGCTTCAGATTCTCTATCTTCCTCTCTTTCTGCTCCTCCCCTGCTCATGCTCTGCCTGTCTCTGTCTCTCAAAAATAAATGTTAAAGAAAATTTAAACTGAAGAACAAAACATAACAAAAAAGGCCTTATTCACTGCAATGAACAAATATATAAAGTACCAGTGATTTTAGTGTTCCTACACTCCATATCTGGAATATTCTAATCCAATATGAAGGTTTATTGAATTAAGTTGCCTAAAAAAAAATCTGTGCATGTCATCTTTCTCACATCCATTGCTCTCCATTATTTAGGTGTCTCTTCCATTGGATATTTGTCTAGTTTACTGAGGTGTAAGGAGACAGACCCTGTGGTAGTTGTACTTTGCAGGAATTATATAAGTTATCAGTAGTTCATTGTTTGCTTTGGAGAAGAAATATGTTCAAGGATGCCAGTTTTAAAACCATTTTACTATTTCCTGTGTTCTTTGGTTTTTCCTTTTCCTTATCAAACATCTATGCAACATCCACATAAGTATGTTAGGAATACATCCAATGGAACCTTCTGAAATAGAGCCAGGAAATCACACTAAATCATAGCAAAGGGTGGGTGGTCAAGTGCCACAACATTACAACATAAACACACGTGCAGACACACATGCACACACAAATGAAATCTTACATTTGAAAGACAGCAGGTGCCAGTCAAAAAAGTATGCTTGACAAAAACACTGAAAAATACATACTAAACTTTAGATTAAAATAACAGGGATTAGCTGTGCACTTTAGATAATGTATTCATAGCTTTAAGACTTTGTAAGCTGCCTATTTTTTCAAATACCACCTTTTCAATTAAAAGGGTACTTACTTCTAATGGAAGAATGTATTATAATAAATCAGATGAGATTTTTGCACTCTTATCCAAAATGACTTTATGCTCAAAGCTCAGTGACATTGAAAAAACTAGTATATTGAAAATATTTTTGGCATTAAAGGAAGAGTAGAAGTTGCCTTAAAATAGTCTTGCTTGGTGCAAAAAGCAAATAATTGGGAGGAACAAACAAACAAAAAAAGAAACAAAAACCCTAAAGGGACTAAAACTGTAGATCCTACTGAAGGAACTGCAGCTTTATATTTCATTTCACCAAAACTAAACAGGCCTCCTTTGTTCTGTGGAAAGACTGGATTAGGCTGCCAAGTTAGCCTGAATTTTATTTGTAGTTTTCACTGCTATGATTCAGCAATTGCCCACTACTCCTAAATAATATGTTGGTATGGTGAAAATATAGCCACATTATGATTCCACCTCTTGAGAGTACAACCACTGGCATATACAATTTACACAAAAAGAAATACTGGAATGAATTTGAACTTTTTTATCTTGAAAACTAAAGCATATTCAATGTAAATAGGGGCAATTTGCAATGCTCTAAACCAAATTAATCAGATTCTATGAATTCCTAGTTGTCAAACATTTTGGGGAGGAATCCATATTTGTAGTCCAACTGAAGAATAAGGGATAAGCTACCAGGAATATATTTTGGAAATGTAATATTCACAGTATTTCCTGCCAGAGAACTTTGCAAGGCAATTTAGAAATGCTAAAATTTTACCTTCATAAGGAAAAATTCATTTAATGTAAATTATATGATCTTTTCCCCACATTTGACAAAGTGTACCAAACTTAAAGTCAATCTGTAGAGGAGATGTAGATGTTCTTTTTGGTCATCATTTATGAAACCAACAGTAATATAAACCTCACTGAACCACAGATCACAGTTAAGAGGAATGAAGTCGGGGCGCCTGGGTGGCTCAGTCGGTCAAGCGTCTGACTTTGGCTCAGGTCATGATCTCACGGTTCGTGGGTTCTAGCCCTGCGTCAGGCTCTGTGCTGACCACTAGCTCAGAGCCTGGAGCCTGTCTTCAGATCCTGTGACTCCTTCTCTCTCTGACCCTCCCCTGCTCATGCTGTCTCTCTCTCTCTCTCAAAAATAAATAAAAACATTAAAAAAAATTTTTTTTTAAAAAGAGGAATGAAGTCCTGATTAAACATCTGGATCTCTTTAATAGCAACTTCAATATAATCATCAGTAACCACAGAGCTTTGGTATATTAGAATAAGAATGTATGATCCCAGGTAAAGCTTTAGATGAACACCTCTAGCTCCATTCAAGGTTTGGAGTTGGGAATTCAACAAATAATAGAAAATGAGCTGAAAAAGCACTGACATTCCAGCACCTGTTGCTCATTAACCGGATCCACTTGGGCAAGGAATTGCACCTTTTGGCACTTTGGTTTCTCATCCTTGAAGCAGGGATACTACTATTCATGTGGCCCCATTCACACAGGATTGTAGCACCAAAGCCAACAGAAGTGCAGCAGTAGTAAAAGAGAAAGTAATAATATGGCTTTCATTTTCTGGGTGCTTATGCTGTGCCATGGACTAAAATCAACATAGTGGGATAGGCATGCCATTGTTTGTAGACAAGGAAGCTGAGGCTCAGAGAGCAGAACTTGCACAAGGTTGCATATGTGCTGCTGCTAGAATCCAAGTGTGAACACAAACTACTCTAATTCTGGGGGTCATGAGCTGGTTCACATCTCAAATGCATTCCCATGTGTCATCTAATGAGGTAATGCTATTGACTGTACATTGTAAATGGCAAAGCACCACAGTAATGTAATGTGTTATTAGTACCATTTTTTAAGTTGCTAAAATGTATTTTCTGCTGAATATATAATACTATTCTTAGCAAGAGCCCATTAATTCAAGGAACTAAGAAAAAAGCATGAATGAATATGCAACTTGTCACCCAAAACATGGAAAATAACTTTAAAATAGAGGTGACAGTTGGTGGTGTCATTCCGCACATTTGTACATTCACACATATCCGCACAAAGTCCCAACCCACAAACATCAAGTATCTCTCAAGATGCCAATGGAAGTTGCTGGAATCATTAAAAAGCCAGGAGATTTGTTGTGTATGGGTCATGGCTCCCTAAGCCCATACTGACAACCTGGCAGGCTGCTCACAGGAGGTTATTTGAGACATAGGACAAGCATGTTAGGCTGCAAATAGACTGTGGCCCAGCCTCCCAGGGATAACAAAGGGCAGCAAGTTAGCAAAGCTGAAGCTTTAGCCTCCTTGTTGGCAGCCGAAAACAATTACAGTGAACTGGAAACTAACAAAGCCATATCAACCATCTCCACTCTGTCCTAATTTTTCTAAGCACTTAAAACAGACAAAAGATTCCATTTACCAAGGACAGGTAAACTAATTTATAGTTAAATTCACACACTATTTACTTGCAAATACTCTTTTCCTAGAAATAGGTTCAGTCCTGAGTGAAATAGAAAAAACAGAAAAAAGTGACCTCTATACTTCTCTTCCACATTTCTGCTTGTCTGAAATTGTCCTCATTCCTCCTAGGGTCTCCACATGCTGTACCTAGCTGATCCCATCACAGGCAGCAAGGACCCAAATGTTTATGACCACACTACTCTCCCTTTACTGTGTTACTACTCTTTGTTTCTTCCAGAAGAGATGAAATAAAACCTGAAGACCAGAATGTTCAAGTGCATGGATTAAACACTGCATGATCTCAAGTGGTACTGTCACATCATTCCCTTTTTAGAAGTGATCTCACCTTCATCCTGGATATGTGCAATGCACATTCTATACAGCCATACTCAGCAGGCCTATATACAGATCCAAAATCAGAACAGGCATAAAGAATTTTATTCATTCATCTGTTCATTCACTTATTCAACTCAATAAATACTTCTTGTGTCTAGCATGTGCCAGACATTGTGGGTCCTGGGCAAAAACAAGTAAACAATAATGTAAAATTCCTGCCTTCAAGGAACTCACAGTCGAGGCATGTCAACAATAAGTAACATTACAATGTAAAGCATTCTAGCTGTGGGACAGGAGGGTATTCTTATGCAGTCCTGGCATGAGGGAAGGAAAGGAAGGCCTTACCGCATTTGGATTGACCTTATGTCGAAAGCATGTGATGTTCACCACGTATGGCCAATCATCAGGCTCCATCAGCACCCCAGCAGCATGAGCACATGTGACATGGAAGGAGGCTGGGCAGCGGCCATAGGAACACTGGATGCAGGCCCCAGAGGCCTTCTTAACCCGGTGTCTGCAGAAGATGCATTTCTGGAGGTGAAAATGAAGAACATCAATTCAAACTCTGTAACACAGCTTATTTCCGCCCTTCACAGAGTAATAGCTATTAGAGATGCAGAAAACTGATTACATCAACAAGTCCTGACCCTCCAGGGGCCCTAATGGTAAGAGCAACTGTGACAATATAAGTCATGTACTTCTTTCTCATGAAATGCACTGGTATGGTCACATACTACCAAACAGATGTTGAAATACTTGTGGTCAGGAAAGTCAAAACCTTTTGCATATGCTTCTCCAGGCACAGTAAGGAAAGGCCCCCAGGGTGCTCCTATAAATCACCCACGAATGTTTAAGTTACTTCCCTTTTACCTCCTGCATGGCAGGACTTTTGGTACATCAAGAGATAGAATATGGGTTTGGAAGACAGTACCTAGCCTCCTAAATTAGATGAGATCTTCAGAAATACCCAAAATAGCACACAGATGGTCTAAGTTCTCTTTTACAAGGAAATGTAAAGTGTTAAATGGTCCAACGTGGGAACTAGGGGCTTAAGTGCTTAATAATACACATCTGAACCATTCATGACTAACACAAAAATATGCTTCTCAAAGTCAGAAAATTGAAAATCACCCCAAAGGGCATGTTTTTGTGGAGTATCCATCCACTATGCCTGGTGAAGGGAGAATGAAAATAAAAACAGCAATAATGATTACCACCATCTAAAAACTGAATCACATAGTTAGCCTGAGACATTATCAGTATATTTGTTATGAAAGATGAGAAAAATCAAACAGCTTCACTATATGTATAACTAGTAAATACTTGAGGATTAGAAAAAAGTGGTTGGAGAATAAGGTTCAGAAAGCAGAAGAAATAGAATGATCAAAAAGCTTGACTTTTCATTTTTATGGATAAAAAGGGTCTGCAATCTGATCAAATGCTGTTGCAGCTGCTCTTTTATAGGAACACTTTCCTCCCTGGGACAGGAAAGGCACTTAACCTCAATGTATTTTGGGGACTGTAATATTTTATCACAGACCTGTAAGAACCAACGTGCACTTAACTTCTAACTCCTCTTTGCCTCCATATCTGATCAGCTACTTCAGTCTTACAGATTCTGGACCTTAACCTTGCTCTGATCTCTGCCTACCCATGTATACCAACTGCCAATGCCTCTGTTCATGGTACACAGCATAGTAGTGTCCTCCTAACTGGTCTTTTATTTCATTCAATTCAATTCACCTTCCCCAGGAAGATGCCAGAATGATCTCTTTACAACATAAATCCAAGGTCAGTCTCCTGCTTAAATGTCCTTCAGTGGCTTCTGCTTATCTCCAAAACATTCCAGGAAAAAAAAAGGAACAACATGAGATGGAAGAGGAAACCTTAGAAAAGGCCCTTACAGTCCATCTGAGCAATCTTATTTCTCACTAGTCCCCATAGGGGCTCTACACTCCAGGCATTTAGCTGATCTCCCCATACATCTGGATTCAGTATACAATTAAGCATTTTTAAAGTGGGGGTTAAGGATGTGGTTTAGCTGATTAAGAAACTACACACAAACATATAGAACTGAAACAACATCCATTATAATTTGAATTAAAGTATTACTTAATATCTTGATGTCTTGGCAATTCTTATCAGTTTCAATACATTCTTGGTAATTCTTGGTATTTTTGGTATGTTTTTTTAAATGTTTATTTATTTTAGAGAGAGAGTGTGTGTGAGAGAGAGAAAGCGTGAGAGGGGGAGGGACAGAGAGAAACTGACAGACACAGAATCTGAAGCAGGCTCCAGGCTCTGAGCTGTCAGCACAGAGACCAATGCAGGGCTCAAAATCATGAACTGGGAGATCATGACCTCAGCTGAAGTTGGATGCTTAACTGACTGAGCCACCCAGGTGCCCCAGTATTTTGGTAACTTTTTGTTAATTCCAACCTTTTGAAATGTGATGACAGATATAATAGCAAAAACTCCTATCAGGAGCCCCAGGCATAATTAGGCAGTCTTTTAAGAGCCTAATCATACTACCTAGATGTCAGTATTTGAGGAAGTTCAGATATTGACAGATATGAAAGGAGAAACTGTTTCCTATTTTCCTAATTAAATATGATATTTTGGGGGTAGGAAAAAGTATTATGATTTAGCTAATTGATGAATTGGTAATACCAGCCTCTTCCATCATTAGCTTCCTCATTAAACAGAGACTTTACAGAAAAAGTGAAGGACTGTCTGACTCTCAATTTCAGCTCTGGTCCCAATCCCAAGGTCATGGGACTGAGCATGGAGTCTGCCTGGGATTCTCTCTCCCCCTGTGCTCCTCCCACTGCTTGCACACAAGTGCATGCAATCTCTCTCTCTCTCTCTCCCTCTCTCAAAAGGTTTTTTAGGGGCACCTGGGTGGCTCAGTCAGTTGAGCATCAAACTTCAGCTCAGGTCGTGATCTCACAGTTCATGAGTCTGAGCCCCGCGCATTGGGCTCTCTGCTGTTAGTGTGGAGCCTGCTTTGGATCCCACTTTGGATTCTCTGTCTCCCTCTCTCTCTCTGCCCCTCCCTGCTCGCTCGCTCACTCTCTCTCTCTCTCTCTCTCTCTCTCTCTCTTTTGAAACTAAACCCACCAAAAACAAACTAAACCAAAAAAAACCCACCTTTTTTAAAAAGGCAAAGGAAACAGAGATAATACACTTAAGTCCAGTGAGGATTCAATCCTTGGAATCCAGTAAGGAAATGGCCTTCTTTTCCCCCAGAGGCAGTCGTCTCTAAGGCTACAACCTTATCCTTTGCAAAATCTCTCTAACTTCAGACTATTATAATTTGATGCTTTAGAAATATTTATTCATAGAGTTGGAAAGTTTGCCTTAAACATCAAAAAGGTTCTTGAGGATATAGAGAAATACATAAAACCAATTAGGGGGGCCATTCTGTATCTTATTGTACAGCCTATGTTATATTTCCAAACTCCATTTTCACTTGCTGGCTACTAAACCAGTTATTCTGAAACATCTGTGGCAATCTGACACCTACACGTGTTTTGGCTACTGAACTTAATTCAGCAGGGCAAAGACGAGAACAAATAGATACTTCTTAAGAATGTAACAATGGAGTAAGGACTATTAAGGAAGTAGAGACAAAATGCTATGTGGAACCAGAATGACTGTACAATGAGTTGTGCTTGGAGGCAAAACAGGGAAGAAGGCCTTCAAGAAACACATTGCTGGGTGCCTGGGTGGCTCAGTTGGTTAAGCCTCCGACTTCGGCTCAGGTCAGATCTCACGGTCGTGGGTTCGAGTCCCGCATCAGGCTCTGTGCTGACAGCTAGCTCAGAGCCTGGAGCCTGCTTCCAGTTCTGTGTCCTTCTCTCTGCCCCTCCCCCTCTCATGCTCTAGTTCTCTCTGTATCAAAAATAAATAAAACATTAAAAAAAATTAAAAAAAAAAAACAAGAAACACATTGCTGAATGGATCAAATGGTGGAGTCAGCCTGTGTTGCAACCTTCCAGCTCCAACCAGTAAGTAAAGATAAAGGAAAAAGAGTGAAACCATAATAGTACTGACTGTCAAGAAAAGGTGCAACTCGGGGCACCTGGGGTGGCTCAGTCAGTTACGCGTCCGGCTTCGGCTCAGGTCATGATCTCATGGTTTGTGGGTTCAAGCCCCGCATAGGGTTCTGTGCTGACAGCTAGCTCAGAGCCTGGAGCCTGCTTTGGATTCTGTGTCTCCCTCTCTCTCTGACCCTCCCCTGTTCCCACTGTCTCTCTCTGTCTCAAAAATAAATAAAGAACATAAAAAAAATTAAAAAAAAAAAAAAGAAGAAAAGGTGCAACTAACTGCAGGGAACAAATCCCCAGTAAACAGCTGTTAGTAGATGTCTGTGAGGAGACAGTTCTGATAAGGCCAGTGCTAAGAGTGGAAGCAAACACCTAAAAGACAAGCCACATACTGCCAGACCAGCCCATGGCCCATCCTGCCCCAATTATGAACAGCAGGTGATCTGATCTGAATCTGAGTCCTGTGATCTGCCTCATCGTTCACCAACAAGATAAGATTCTCATTTGGGCTGAGAAAAGAAAAAGTGCACCCATGATGTGCAACCAAAATACAATCAGACATTTTAAAAATCAAAATCATTTGAGGGAAAAAAAAATAAATGAGAGGTGCTATGATTATTACCAAATAGAAGAATATCTTGCCTAAGGAGTCAGGTAAGTAGAAGTAGAAAATGACTTTAAAAGAGGTACAGTACATATTATGATACACATTCCAAAACATATCCCATCAATTAAAAAAAAAGTAACAACTACATAGCTCTAAGTTCAAAATATCATTGTAGAAAGAATCAAGATGTGGGCACCTGGGTGGCTCAGTGGGTTAAGTGTCCAACTCCTGATTTCAACTTAGGTCATGATCTCACAATTTATGAGTTCAAGCCCCATGTAGGGCTCCACACTGACAGCACAGAGCATGTTTGGGATTCTCACTCTCCCTCTCTCTCCACCCCTCCCCTGTTCATACTCACACACTCTCTCTCTCTTTCTCTCTCTTTCTCTCACTTTCTCTCTCTCAAAATAAAAAACATTGAAAAAATTCAAGATGTGCTGAATATTGTATTGCATCCCACTGAAGATCAAATTACCAACTGGAAGATGGAGCCTGTAGAACAGAGAAGGAAACAGCAAAATAAGGAAAATAGAACACAAATGCTAAGCAACTTGGTAAAGAGATCCAGGTATTCTATTATCTTTCTGAAAGGCATTCTACAGGAATAAAAAAAGAGAAAATAACAGAAAAATTTCCAGACCTTAATAAATGTGCAAAATAGGTAGAATTATGTAAAAAAAAAAAATCACCTAAACATATCTTAGACCACAAAATAAACAGAAAAACCCAAAATCTTCCAGAAAAAAAAAAAGAGAAAAATAAGATTACCATCAGACCTCTAATTTGCATAAGTGAATGTTAAAAGACAATGAAATAATGTCTTTGGTTTCTGGAAGAAAATTAAATTTGGTCTATATTCAGCTGAATTATCATTCAAATGTGAGGGCAAACGTGGAATTTTTCCTTTTCTTTTTCATAAACAAGGATCAGAAGTAAGTGTGAGGTGAAGAACAACCAAAATGCTAAATATGTAGATAAGTCTAAGTGAATATTGACTTTACAAACAATAATAGTTATATCTTCTGGGTTTCAAATATAGAGAAAATGAACAAATGACAACTAAAGCATATAAGAAAGAAGTGGTAAAAGAGATGTTTAAAATGTTCTAAGTTTCTTAACTTGTCTGGGACAAGGGTAATAGTACCAATTAACTAACTGTGAAAAATGAAACAGAATAAGGAAAAATAATAAATTCAAACAAAGGCATGAAAGAAAGGAAACCGAAGCAGCACAAACAGGAGTAAAGGGAAAGCATATTGTAAGTTGCTGGAACTGAACTCAAATATGCCAGTATGATATGTATAAACAGACTAAGCTTTATAGAAGGGGGTAGCAAACTTTTTTTACATGCCAAACAATAAATATTTTAGACTTGAGTGGTATATAATCCCAATTGCAACCACTCAACTCTGCCACTGTCACACAAAAGCAGCCTTGGATAATCTGCAAATGATGAGTACTGTTGAGTTCCAATAACACTTTATATATAACAATAAATACAAACCTTAGTTTGTTGATCCCTGCTTTGGCCATAGGCACATATTTGAAGATAGTAAGCTGAGAAATGATAGAGTTAGCATTTAAGAATGATCACTCTAACAGCAAGATGGATCAAGGTGGAAAAACAAACCATTAGGAAGCCACAGAAAAACTGAGGCACAGGATGATGAGGCCTTGGGCTGGAGTAATAGCTCTTAGGAGAACGGTAAATTTTTGAGCTTTTTACTCTTGTTACCCTTTGTTGATAGAGGTTCTAGGTCTTCCTCCAAATAGAGCTCCTCACTTAAGATCAGGGTTGAACAGTCTGTCTCCTGGGGGAAAGAAACTCTCTAGCAGTGGATGAGGGTAGAGGCAGCAAAAATTCTAGAGGGACAGGGATAGAAGGAAGCTTCTGAACAGCAAGATTACCAGGAATTTAAAAGCAGAAAAGATTCTGAAAGACAGGGCCATTCTTTCTCTGGTTCTCAGAGGTGCCAGTGGATGACAATTAATAAAGGAGATTTGAGAAGTCAAATAAGGCAGCCTAGAAAACCATTGTTTTGGGTGCTTTAGAACAAAGTTGAGGAAGGGCTGCCTTCCAGGCAGGCCAATGCAGCACAGTAGGGGAAGTGCTGGCAACAGATGATGCTAGAGTGACTTTAGAGTGTCCTTTACCTAGGGAGGATGCCTGGGATGTAACAGCTACTCAGTCAATGTTTGCTCAATTAAACTAAATCCAAACAAGTAGATTAGGGTGAAGCTATGGACATGCTCATTTTTTTTAAACAGTTAAAAAAAAAGCCTTCATTATAGAACTATATCACAGGGACCTTAGAGCAGGTCACAGGGAGACCTGCTTAACACAGATTGCCGGCCCCACCCCCAGAGTTTCAGTTCGTCTGGCTAGGGCCACTGAACTTGCATTTCTAACAAGTTCCCAGTGGTGCTGATGTTGTTGATCCAGGGATCACACTCTGAGAATCATGGTTTGAGGGTTAAAGGGTTAAAGGATGTTTATTACTCTGAGAGCCGCTAGGATATGGCAATTCAGGAAGTACAATGATTTCTCATCTATTCTTCTGTGTCAAGGGCTGAGAGAATCCTCAGGCGAGTATGATTTATGGAGCACTGTACTTTCTTAGGGGACTGGATTTCCATACTTATGCCAATGGCATAGGCCATTAAGGCTCCTAATGGATTGAGGAATTAATGAAGTATCTGGCAATGAGGCTTTGTGTATCATTAGATTCCTTGAGCACAGAGGGCATCAAGAAATGATGAGCTGTGAAGGAGCTGGAAGTTCAAAGCATATCCCATTGCCTTTTTTTCTTTTAATATGATTTCTAGTATGATTTTATTATTGTTTTGCCAATTTTATGATTCTTTTTTCCTTCCATATGTAGGCAGGTAATTCCCAAAGAGGCGCAAATGCTTTTTAATTAGTGTTTCCCTATCAGACAACTAAAAAGCTAATGATAACGATATAGTAGCTAATTCCCTTTCCCATTTGCTCTCCAAAGACACTTTTTCAAGCACTATACAGACTCACACCACTCACACCATGCATAACTGTCTGACCTCAGCCATATAAGTATGTTCCAAAGAGCAGACACTATAAAATGATACAGTAAAACTCAATTCTGAATACTCGTGCATCAGCTCATAATGTAAGTCCTCTGTTGCCCCACCTTCCTCATGAAAAGGTATTTCTACACTTCAAGTTCAAGCATTAAAATATATGATTCATGATATCAAGTATGTTGGATTAAATCCTTATTTATGATATGTATCAGAAGCCATTTATCTCATTGCTTTTCGTTTAGTGAGATTCACCCTGCAAAAAAAAAAAAAAATGAGAAGCTAAGAAAAAGTCAAGAAGCAGGATAAAGAGGAAAGGGTAGAGGAATGAGCTCAGTCAGGCAAGAGACATAGCTAGAAAAATGGGCAGAGGTGGTAAGGATCAGACAGAAGGCTGCACTTATTCAAAACAAGGCTAGAGAGTCATTGTTGGCCCTGAGAAATTTAAAGAAGCACAAAAGGATTCTAGAACTGGAAAGGCCATAATAGTTCATACATAAACTGAAAAATTAACAAATGACTCTTGAAAAGTACTATATCAACAACCCAGTCACACTTTTTATTTTAGATCAGAAGATACACCACAGAGAAGCTCCTCAAATAGGAATCCTTCAGGAAGCACCTTTTAACCCCAGCACCAGAACATTGACTACCCACAGTAGGTATTTAATAAATATGCACTCATTAAATGAATCATTGTTTCCTTATTATATATCATGTGTTAATCCATTCTTTCATCCATTTCAATACTTACTAAATATCTTCCATATAAGAGGCACTTTGCTAAATGTGAAAGAAGGCAAAAAATGAAAAAGATATAATCTGTGTATTCAAGAAGCTTAATCTGGCATACAAAAAATAGCTATAACAAAAACTTTGCAATGGTCATCACAATAAGCAAGATGAAGTGCTGCTGGATTTGGAAGGAGAGAGGGCTGAGGCCAACATGTGCGCCTCAGCTGGTCACTTCCCTCCCCCCACCCCGCCCCAGCACTCCTACCATCCTTCTACTGAGAAGGTCTCAGTGAGGGTCAAGACAGGCTGACCTTCATGACAGCAACTTGAGGGACACCACATACAGAGTAAGACAGCAGGTATGATTCTGCTTGAATGGCTCAGCTTATGTGGCAGCAGAGCTCAGGCAGCTGACCTGTGCACCCCTCTAAACTGGGTCAGTTCCATCAGCTGGCTCTAGAGAACTTGTAATAAGGTAAAAAAAAATGGGGTTTCTCCAAAGTCAGAAATGTCTTATAACTAATTTCTTGGAGTTTAGAGACAACGTGCAACGCTTTCTCACCAGGTCAGACGCTGCCTGGAAGAGTGTTGGGACATGCTGTACACCAGCCACGCCTGCAGCGGCAAGGATACAGGGTTTGCCACGTGGTCCAGAGAAGCTGCCATCAGGGTTTTAGAGCGCGAGGGGAGCTAGCAAGAGCCGGTGGTGCTTGCCTTGGAAGGACCAGTAGGCCTCGGCCAGTGCATGTGCATGTGCAGTAGCATAAGGAAAGAGGAAGGACATTCTATTTAGGTTTAACAAAGCTCAGAGATAGAAAAATGTGAGGCAAAACTAAGCGAAGTGTGAGCAAAGCTAAGGGATGTTAAACTGGGAAGGTGAGATCTCAGAAGGTCTTAAACAGTACCTGACACAAACCTCACCTTGTCTTGCCAAGATGAAAGAC
Organism: Suricata suricatta; assembly: GCF_006229205.1. Taxonomy (NCBI): domain Eukaryota; kingdom Metazoa; phylum Chordata; class Mammalia; order Carnivora; family Herpestidae; genus Suricata; species Suricata suricatta. Next base: position 59,693,416 of record NC_043712.1, read on the forward strand.
GGACAAAGGCTTAGAAGTGATGGCTAATTTTTAGGGTAAACAGAACTTCTATTTTGTTACAATTTTCTAAGTGACTTAGGTTTAAACATAGGCAACCAAACAATTCCCAGACCAGCCCATCCAAAAAATCAGAACAACCTTTGGCTAAGAATGCTTGTTGGTCAGACATGTCTCTTTGCTTGTCCATCTTTTGCTCCTCAGGGGTTGGGCAAATTCTACTCATCCTCGTACCAAAGGCACCTGCACAGTGTACAATGTATCTGTGGAGTAGGCTGACTGAAGACCCTTCTTCTGCCTTCCCTATGAGGAGAGTATTTCACAGTAGTTGGAAGCATGGACAGGAAGTCAGATAGACATGGTTTTGAATTCTAGTTCAGCACAGGCACACACAAAGGCAAGTCACGGCGGGCAGGGGGGAGTAGGGGTAGAGAGCCTGAAGAGAAGGTCCTGGGGGAAACAGGCTAGCCTCTGAATGCTTCCTGCCCTTCTTCCTATCCTCCCTCAACAGAAAACAGCTTCCCCTCTGCACTTACTACCTGGGCTGGACAGAAAACCCAGACATAAAAGCAGCATTTGCAAATAAATTAAAGCCAACATCACAATCTCTTGTTGAAAGAGGCACTTCACTGATAGTATATAGCAGCATTTGCTGAATCACAAAATAGGCAATGTTATCTATGCTGCGAAAAATCAATCACTTATCATTTCTACTTCTCTAACAGCCTGTTTGGATTCCATCCTTCATTTCAAGTTTATTTCAAATTTAAAGGGCAAAAGGGGCATACAATTACAGCATACAGAGAGCTTTAGAACAAATCTTATTTCGAGTACTTATTAAGTGTCACTAAACATCTTTCAGCGGATGGGAGGGAAAAGAAAGCCTCCTAAATCACAAAATAAACATTCTCTAAGTACTTTTGTATTTGCATTTTTATTTCTTTTTATGTTAGTATTAAAGAGCACCTGTTTCCTAGAGGAAATTTCATTATTTGAAATTATTATTTATAAGAGATCAAACGGGAATTTTTGCATTTAATTGAATTCAAAACTACTGATTATTTACTTAAAATTTTAAAAAAGACCCTCTGTTCTTTTTGGCACAAGTAAGCTCTACTAAAGTCACTGAGGGGTACTCTTCACCGTATTAATAATAAAAAAAAGCACCCAGATATGTAAAGTTACTTGTAACTTAGGAGGATCTCTAAACTCATTTCTTTAGAATTCTCTGAACTAAGGTTGGAAATGATAATACTTTAATCATTTAACTCTCAGTGTTAAATTTAAAAAGAAACAGTTTTCCTGCCTCACACAATTTTGGAAGGCTGGCTTGCAAAGCTTTCCACTGCTCCAAGGGCAGCTTCCTCACCCTGACCAAAGAAACTTTATTATGAGTATCAGATATGATTTGCTATTGGCATTATCAAATCAAGGACTATAAAACATTTTCTATTTATTTCTGGCCTAGAGCCTGACATTCTAAAGATATTTGGCCAAAAAAAAAAAAATAAATCAAAGACAGAAACCTTAGCAGTATATGTTTTAAGACAGTGCTAACGCCCAACCCCATAAAAGGCTGCAGTATTGTTTTGTTCAATTTTTTTTTATAGAGGTGCACATGGTTTCTTAAATCTCTGTTTTCTATAGATTTATTGAAATTGCATTCATTGGTGAAGTCTGGGTCGGAAGAGTAAAAACATTTCCCACTCACCAATCTGCAATGAGGGAGCTAGGTCATGAGTTAGGTTCTAAGCACCTCTCTCTTATCCAACTTGCAACACACAGTTTTTAGCAGTTTAAACGAACAATTATATACACTCCTACTAAATATACTTATCCTAGTGAATGGTACTTATACGAATGGTTGGGAAAAGGAAACACCCAGAAGCCTCATCAGTTTTCGCTGAAGGCTCTACAAGCTTCCTGCTTTGAGCACCAAAACCGTCCATGGCTCCTGCATACATCTGACCCTTATTAGAGACTATCACCCATGAGGTGCTTTGTCTGTGGCCTGCCCCAATATCTGTGCCTCTTGTCTTCTGATTATGCCAGCCTTAGACCACATTGAGAAAATTTATGCTTACGTAAAATGCCTTGGCAACGTGTGCTCAAACAACCCTGAAGAAGCAGTGATTAAAAGCTATACAGTCGTGGTGCAGTTGTGCCCCAGGTGACTTTTCAGAGGAAGAACCTTTCCAGCAGAGATAACTGTGGCCCTAAAAAGAGCTGATTGACGGTGTGAGCACAGATTGTCCAGTTCAGAGCCTGTCCTATCTTCCATGGCCCGCATCCCACTGCCTTTCCTGTTCAGGTTTCTACGACAGTCGCTTGAGGAGAAAAATCACCCAACAGTGAACTTGAGGATTTATCTTCTAGATAAGACAAATTATCCTTCCCAGTTTCAGAAGTTGACAAAAGGCAGTTACACAAGCTCTTGTTAAGGGTTTAGGACTGAATCCTAACGCTGCCCCCACTGAGGCTCTGAACTTGCATTACCAAGCATTGCTTCTGGATTATTTCAGTAGACTTCCTTTGAAGAATAGTGAATGATCTATTTGTGGGTAATTTCTCCCAGCTTAGTTACTACATTGGTCAAGTAAAGATGACAAGAGCAACTATCCCTCATGAGTGTGTTCCCATGGTTAAAAGAAATAACGTATATATAAAATCTTAGGTAAAAAACAGTACCTAAGACACAGTAACTAAGGAATGCTGCCCCATCTGTTCCAAAACCTTAGCACTCTCCAACCCCAGCCCAGCTTCTCAATTCTAAAGACGGCTGAGCCTCTTCCTTCACCTAGGTAACAGAGATCATCAGGCAGAAATTCCTCACCTGTCCTGACTTCCCCTCCATCTTCAGATCCACAATCTCAATATATTTATGCTCACAATTACTCAGAAATTAGGTAACTACGGCTCTGTCACATCTTGTTATTTAATGCTTTGGTAGTAAAGCATGTGTTACCGTAGCACAAGCTAATTTTACAACTATTTTAATAAGTGCACTTCAATATTATTGTCGCCTACGAAATCCTATGTATTTTATTTTAAATACTTAAAAACATTTTTCTGAAAAGATATCCACAGGCTTTTCTAAAGATACTGCCAAAGGAGTCCAGGGAACAGAAGAGTTAAGGACTCTTGATATAGAACTATTAAAAATGTCCACAGTCACTATGGACATAGTGATTGCAACCATGCACAAAAATGAACAGAGATTTCACTGAAGAACATCATGTTTAGGTTAGTGGAATTCTAGGTTTTCCTTTTCTCCTCTAAGGTTGTTGCTTTATTGTTTTTACAATAATATAAAAAAAAGAATAGGGCATAAACCATGATACCTTTAGACATATTTTTTCCTTTCCTATCGTTTCAGGATCAGAAGTAGCCAACTTACTCCCACAGTGAACCAAAGGCACCATGTACTACCCTCTGTTTCCCTGTCTTTGCAACTGCAGAGGAGTAAGACAATTTCAAAAATGCAGATTTTCTTCATGAAAGTGACAATGCCTTATCTACATTGTCTACAATGTTTTTCTTTTGTGAAAAATTGCCTGATCAACTTCAAACTGATGTTAAACCAACCCAGCAATGAACTCTTCAGCCAAAGGGTGAAAACATTAACTTCTTTAAAAGTTCATTTCGATTAAAAGTAAATATTTTTTGGCTACTAGGCCACATCTTAATTATCCTTGGCATGGCTCTTATAATGAGCTTTCCATTCTCCTATTTCTTAATGGATTTCTCAATATTTAAAAATTCCATTTCTGTGAGATCCTTTGAAACAGAACAGTGAATTACCCAAGCAGATGTGTGAAAGAACGTGTTCATACTTTAAGAGACATTTACTGCTTATATTATGGCTCATTGGCAATCGTAAAACTAAAGTGTGGTCTTCTATCATTCACATTACCCTTTAAAAGATGAAGACAATCCAGTTTCTCCAGGAATGCACAAACTTCTGTGTCTGCCATGCGTATGCCTGTGTAGAAAGGGAGAGCCCCTTTGCTCTCTCCTTCCATCAAGCTTCAAGGTAGTAAAATATAAACTGCTTTGGTGTAAGTGCAGGTACACATATGTTTTAGTCCTACAACTTCGGGCCAAAGTGGCCCTTTTAAATGGTAAATTAAAAAGAAAAAACCTTTTTCTTTGGAATCCTCTTCACTGTCCCTGGTCCAATTAATGCAACTGAGGGAATAGAAGAGTTCAAGGTCTCAAGTTTTTTTATTATAAAGTAAGATTTGAGCAATTTTCAGACTAATTCATACCACTTACCCCTGCTAGATTAGAGGCACTGGTAGAGCCTGGAGTTTGAGTTCCAGCTTTCCCACTAAGGAGGCGTGCTCCTGGGTAAGCGCTCCTGTGTGCCTGTGCCTCAGTTTCTCCAGCTATACTTGGCAGAATCACTGTGAGAATTAATGGAAAAATGGGAACAGAAGTGCTCTCTAAACATAAAAGGTTACAAACATGTCCATTGTTACTGTTTTCTTTAAATGATGAGGGGGAAAAATAAATAGAATGTGATAATACATCAATTCTTTTCAGATTGCCAAAGCAAAAGGCACATGTGTTTGGGTATATAACACAAATGGGGCAGAAAATCAAGTCACACTGTTTATCAGGGGAGTGTACCACCAAGGGACAAAAATCTGTGATTTTTAAACAAATCTTCACAATGAGTGCAGCAGCGTGTGCTGAGCCCAACAGCCAAGCTGAGTACCAACAACTCTTCTCTAACTCATCTGTAGTAAGTCTCCTTGATGGGCCTGGCCTCAGTCAGTGTCAAGTGATTTTTTTCTGCCAACATCTTCCCAGCTGTGAGCCGGTATGTTCATTCTTCCATTCTAGCTTCCCATTTTGATGGCAAATGTGATGACTATAGCTTAACTCTCTGTCACCAGTGTATGTTTTTCAGATTTATGTTTATGAACCAGGAGGAGTGGGGAGGAATCTCCTTACCAGATTTAGGGTCCACATCTAGTACATTGAAGTATTTACATTTTTTTTCTGCTATAGCCACATTTAGTAAACTAGTTTTTAAAGCAGGGTCACTAAAAATCATGTATCTATGTGTGCATCTATCACTTATCAAAATATAAGAAACTGGAGCGCCTGGGTGGCTCAGTCAGTTAAGCCTCCGACTTCAGCTCAGGTCAGATCTCACGTTCGTGGGTTCGAGCCCTGCATCAGGCTCTGTGCTGCCAGCTAGCTCAGAGCCTGGAGCCTGCTTGCTGTTCTGTGTCTCCTTCTCTCTCTGCCCCTCCCCCTCTCATGCTCTGTCTCTCTGTAACAAAAATAAATTAAAAAAAAAACATTTAAAAAAAAGATAAGTGAATACTGTTAAAAAAATATATATATATAAGAAACTAAACATTTGGGCTCACAGACCCATGTTACAGTACAGATAGCATCTATTTCTGTGTTCTTCTATAAGGGAAAAAACTCTACAAAAAATTTTAAGTTTCTCAGTTAAACAAAACAACATTAGTAGGGTGGAAATATTATTTTATTCTATTACTAGACTTGTGTGAAGTATGACAAATGTCACACAGGGTTTTCCTATTTCTCTCAGGTGGATTAAGATCTCCACTCTGTATTAGGTTAAAGCCATTCCCATGAAAATGACAGACTGAAAGTTTCCACTGAAAACCATGTTCTGAAAACCAGGGAACAAAAAGGCACCTTTTCAGGTCCATTTGAAATATTCAGGAACTCAGCAGAGAATCAGATTAAAAACAGAGCCCCCAAGCAGTGGAGGCTTTTGGTTTCCCCCCCCCCCCAAGTTTTAGGCTTTCTGAAGGTCTTTTCACAACTTGGCTCACCTGCTCATAAAATGCTTCTATGCCCTACTGGGATTATATTTTATCTTGCAAACTTTTACCTAATGAAGAAGAGCAGGATATACAATTAATTCTTCCCCTTGCAGGTAAAGTGTAACTGTCAGTAGCCATACACGAGAAATCATGACAGTGGATTGATACGCCTATTACCTGAAAGTGACATTTGGATACATTATATATACACCACAGGAAACAAATTCTTACATGAGTCGGTGGAAAGGGGACACACCACACACCTCAAAGTCACGTAAAAATGGTGCTGTTGTTTTGACTGCACCTTCTGTAGAAAGGTTGAACAGCATCATAAACAAATCTAGCCCATTCCAAAGCCATCCCTTTATTTGATCATACCAGACACTAATGCACAGGAAGCTTAACCCTTCTGAAAATATTTTAAACCTGATCAAATTAAAAGCAGCACCAGAGGGATTATTATATTTTTTTTAGCAAGAACCCACAAACAATTTACTTGACTACAGAAAAAAATGCAAAGAAATCCTTTATCACAAAATAGCTTCTTAACTCTTTCCACCAATAAACCTTCCATCCATCCAAGAATGCCTATCCTCCCTGCTGATAACAAGCTGTGGAGATAAATATTTTATTTTTTTCTATAAAACCCCAAATGATGTTTTCAAATAAAATAAAAATAAAACTACCATGTCACTGTCAGAAATGGTCCTAGAAGAGGTAAATGTCATTTTAAAGGCTGTGTGTTAAAATATTTAGGAGAAAGAATGTACTTGTCAAAGTTCCCACAGAAAGCTCTGAAGAGGTTATAAGTGCATCTATCAAATTTTCATCTACCTTAAGGCTGACCTACTGGGGAAACCACAGAAAGCCTGGCTTTCTGTGATGAGGGAGCTGGAGGTTTAGAGCTCTGGGCAGTAGCAGGGTCACAGTCAAGTACAAAGACAAGGCTTGAGACAGATTCTGCAACGACTCCCAGGAAAGGCACCATCACTGGGTGGCAGACTTCAGCACCCTGCTTTAAGCCACGGTTCAAACTAAGGAAGTGAACCCATCTGATGGACCATCAACCTTCCTGGGGAGAATTCTGATCTCTCACATCAAACCTAGCAAAGAAGTACCAACCAAATATTAGCAAAAGAAAGGCCAAGCCAGCAAAATACAGGAAGGATTTTTTTAAAGTCCTATTGAAATAGCTTCCATATCCTACCCTTTGGGAATTATATTCAGTAACTTTTTCTTAACAAGGAGAATTTGGTTTTAAGGAGCTTATGGGAACACTTAACTTGGACTGGAAAGGTTATTTGCTCAGTGTTAGGCTAAAAGCCAAAATCCACTTTTAGCCAGAGATGATTTTAATATTATACCTCACAAGAGTATTATCATGTGACCAGCGGGCACGATAAGCAGTGTAGTAAAGTTATGACTTCCCCCAAAGACTCATTAAAATGTATTGTTAAATAGAAAAAAGTTCAGAAAATCCAAAAGAAATCCGCCTGTACTATCTCAGAAACAGTAAAAATGGTCTCCAACTTATCACTTCTTTGCTCTGCCTCCTCTACAAATGCCAGTAAGTAAATACTGTGAAGAACTCAATCCTGATGCAAAAGAGGATGAGAATTCCTGACAGTTGTGTGCCACTGCAATGTTCTGAACATCATCTTTCTGAGAAATGAGCGGTGAAGGACTCTGGTGAATTTGAATGACCATAAAAGATAATACTTGTGGAAATTCCATAGTATTTTTTAAATTACCCAAACTGTAACACATGTAAAATTAGAAACTTTATTTTGAAGACAAATAATAACTTTTTCCCATTGTAAGTTTTATAATTTTAGATTTTAATAACTCCAATATTTTTCTTCCTTTCTTCCTTTTGTTTTTAACATATCCAACTTTTCCCCTTCATTGATTCTTGAAAATGTTCTCCCACCTATTCAATTAAAAAAAAAAAGAAATGTAATAACTTCATTTAAGTCAAGCAAATGTGCTTTAGAAAGCTCGACCAAATATCGACTTTCTCACCCAATCCTGCAAGAATGTGAACGCACACTTGCAAAGGTGGTCCAAGCTGCTATGGAAACGACATTCTTTTTTCATAGCAACAGTACTCCCAGCTGAGGACGGCTGGCATGCAGGCTCCCAATCTGAGCCAATTGACAGCTTGTGGAGTGGACAGATGAGGCGTGGAAAATATTTTAAATTAGTTCATTTATCTTGTCGAGACACAGGAAATGGCAACAAATTTCTCACATAAAAGAAAGAATAGAGAAAGACAATGCACCCCTAGCAATGTGTAGCAAATTTAGTCCATTAAGTCAAACCCTTCAGACTATTTCATACTGCCTAATAATAGCCACATTTCATATCCTGAGGAAATTTTTTATGATCAAAAGATCTAGGAGGACAGCTAGGAATCACTGACTGCTTCTCATTATTTGATGCACTTAAATTTTGGAAGTCAAATAGTTTTCAGATCAATGGTTTTTGACTGATCCCAGGTAGATCTTGGATCAATACTAATCCTAATAAATCTAAAAAACTGCAATAAGAAACTGAAAGTTCTCAAAGAGGAACTCAAAAATGCCATTTAGGATGAGCTACGCAGACATCATTTATGGATAGTGAACTTCCGCAAAAGTGAATGGACAAAACAGCCTTTGTTCCAGGTCCCCATTCCAAGATGGACACCCCAGGAACTTCTGGCTTCTGGCACTGCACCACCTGCACAGTGGTCTGTCACCTCTGCTTCAGGAGTCCTTCCCTAGAGGAAAGCACACAAAGGGAGCAAAACACTGGTTCTGAGATCCACTGAGAATCAGGGACTTGTGTGAGACATGAGGTTCCAGCCCTAGCCCCCAGTTAGAATTTCTGGTTCATAATGAACAGGAGCGCAGATGCCTGTATTCTTCATACACTCCCAAGCCAGAGCCAGAAACCACCACAGCATTCCAATCCAGCCTCCTTCACAAACCAAAAGCAGATAGAATTTTGAAAATCTATGCACAGTTTTAAGTAGACATATAAAATTTCTCATAACTTTAAGTAATTATAAAAGTTATAATTCCTCTGGGGCTCAGTCAGTTAAGCATCTGACTTTGTTTCAGGTTATGATCTTGCGGTTTGTGAGTTCGAGCCCTGTATCGGGCTCTGTGCTGACAGCTCAGAGCCTGGAGCCTGCTTCAGATTCTCTGTCTCCCTCTCTCTCCCCCTGCTCCTCTCGCACTCTGCTCTGTCTTTCTCAAAAATAAGTAAATATTTAAAAAATTTAATAATTCTTCTGTATTAAATATTGACATTTAGGGGAAAAAAACACATCTCTAAATACCCCTTCCATCCATTTAAAAAACATGAAACAGGGGCGCCTGGGTGGCTCAGTCGGTTAAGCATCTGGCTTTGGCTCAGGTCAGATCTCACAGTTTGTGGGTTCGAGCCCCGCGTCGGGCTCTGTGCTGACAGCTAGCTCAGAGCCTGGAGCCTGTTTCAGATTCTGTATCTCCCTCTCTCTCTGACCCTCCTCTGCTCATGCTGTCTCTCTCTGTCTCTCAAAAATAAATAAAAAGCATTAAAAAAATTTAAAAAAAACATGAAACAAGTGCTTCTTTCGCAGATGTTACAGCATTCCTTCTTTTCTTTAAACTTATATATCTATATTCTACTTTCCCCACAGAATTTTATCTGATGATACTTATATGCTCAAAGTCCTTTTATTGACCATTATCATAATCCTCTGTATAACAAAAACATGCATATTAACTGAAATTTCGGTTTTTATTTTTTCTATGACATGGCTTTAAATTTTTTTTTTAAAAACCTGAGTTGAAAAATAATTGCATTTCTTTTAAGAAGTGTAATTAAAAGCTACATATATATTATAATATTGGTAATTATTTTTAAAAAGTAAATTTGGGGGAATGTATCTTTTTAAAATTTTTTAATGTTTATTTATTTTTGAGAGAGAGAAAGAAAGAGAGAGACAGACACAGAGCATGAGCAGTAAAGAGGCAAAGACAGAGGGAGACAATCTGACGCAGGCTCCAGGCTCTGAGCTGTCAGCACAGAGCCTGACACAGGGCTCAAACTCATGACCTGAGCTGAAGTCGGAGGCTTAAGTGACTGAGCCACCCAGGAGACCCAGGGGAAATGTATCTCTTAACCAGATAAACAAATGAAGATTCTTTTAAATTAGCTTATGTAAATATGAGTTTATTTAGCACACTAATGTAGTAAGACAAGTTTCAAGTGTCACTTAAATTGTATTTTTCTTTTTTTTAAAAAAAAAGCACTGACACCAATAGTGGGTAGAACTGTAAGAGTTCTGTTGCAGCAATATCTCTCAATTCTTTTTAACTCCTCCCAAGCCAGATGCCCAAATGCACACGAGCCCCCATCCAGCATCCAGATGTCTAGTAGCTGACATCTTTTGGGAGCTCCTTCAGTTTTGTCAAAAGTAAAGGAGCCATCTGAGTGGCAAATAAATACACATTACCCTGTCGTTACACCCATTCCCTTTGCAACTTTACTAAGACCAGCATTTTGCACCCTACTTCTGCTTTGCATGCCAGAGTTCTTCCAACTTGGGGCAGGAGTATTGTCCCACCATGAAATTAGAGATGAGAGAGAGTCAAGTAGGAGACTGACTGAAGGGCAGGAAACCCTGTAGACTGCAGGCCTGCTCCCAGGAAGATAAACTTTAGGGAAAAGTATGAATACCCATGTACCTGCCCTTCTGAAGGTACTCAGGGGGTATGCACCAGCTTGAAGGTGCCTGTAAGATGATCCTGCAGCCCATGATTCCAGGGGTCCTCTGGAGGTTAGCCAAGGCGGAGAGAGCTCAGATAGCAGCTCAGACAGGAGAAAGGGCTGAACGTGGTGGTGCCCAGTACAGTGCCTAATTCCCAAGGACAGTGTGCCAGGTGGGGCAGGGACACTAGAACTGAGCGGGGGGCTAGGGGGGTCGGGATGGTGAGTGTTTCTCTTAGAGCAGCCCATTCCAAAGTAGACTCTCCTGGCTCCGTGGCCTCCTCCAGCCTCACTTTTCTGTAAAGAATCCATTGAGAAACATAGTAGAAAATGTGGATAATAATTCCCCTCTGTGGAAGAAGGCATATTTACTCAGCAGAGTAATTCTATTATGATGCTATTGTTGCAGTAATTGGTGTACATAAGAGGACCCGCAACCAAAATCCTGTGTGGCCTAACTCTGAAATTCACAATTAGGGCTGGTGAAGTTTCAAAATATTCTAATTTCTAATTCTAATTTCAAAAAACTCTACCAACTTTTAAAGCTTTCCTGCTTGCTCTGGGATTCAAATGTACTAGAGATGAATACTTTTTAGTGAAAAATAATAAAAGAAAGAAAAAGGAAAACACGAAGTTCTTCTGCTGCATGCTCCATTCACTTTAGGAGGGGTTAACATATAAACTCAGTGGGGAGCACCGTTTTCTATAAATGCTAAAATTATCTCACCATGCAGTCTGAGAAGAAAAACACAGCAACAGAAAAAAAAAAAGTTTTTGAAAGCCCACCCTCCTGTGAGCAGAGGAGGGGAATGGGACCATAACCCTAACTCCTGCCTTTCGAGTCTAGCAGAAGCTTTCAATATGATGCCATCCTCAAGCAAGATTAAATGTCATCCAAGGACCCAAAGCTGCTCAAGGGTCAGTCACCATGCCTCTGTATTTTATAGCATAAAAGTCAGGTTAAGCATGGGACCAGAAAGAATCTATTTTTTCCTTCCTTTCGTTGTTCCTCTTGGTTTTCTCTAAACAATCAGAGTTTGTTAGAAACAACTTTGGCACAGCCTCATTAGCTCTTTGAAACAAGGAAAGGAAAAGGCAAGACAGATCCTAGAATATTAATTTTAGAACTGGAAAGATCATTTACCTTAGGAATGAAAAAACTGAGGCCTGAGGAGAATGAGCATTTGGCCATGGTTGTGCTACTCTCCACTGTCACACTGCTCCAGGGCTCCTGCCTACGTGGCTTCCATCCCACTGGCTTCTTCAACTTCCCTGATGTGGCTAGCTACTTCCCCCTTCAGGGTCCTTGAATGTACCACTCCCTTTACCTGCATAATTCCCTCCCCTCATCCCCTGCCATCACTACCTTCCTCTTGGCTACAGCTACCCACCTTTTAGCTCTGAAATGTCATTCCTTAAAGGCCATCCATTCTTGACCCTCCAAATTAGCTTAGTCTGCCTGTGGCACCACACCTCTTCATAATTAATCATTTTTTTAACATATCTCTCTACTTAGGACAAGAACATTAAAACTAATATGTCCTTGTTCATGTTTATAAGCATTTATGTGTAATCCCTTATAAGTAACTGCTCAGGACCTGAAACATGGTAAGCACTCATTAAATATTTAGAGATAAATTTAATAAAGATTTACTACATGTTAGATACTGCTTTGAAGACGTTATACAAACTATTCACTTAAATCTCTAAACTCCATGAAATAGGTAACAAAAATATTTCTACTTTACAGATGAAGAAACTGAGGCACCGAACAGTTCAGAAATGTCACCAAGGCCACACAGCTCATAAGTGGAAGGGCTATTTAAAATACTCAAAAGAGTCCACCAAAAGACTGCTAGAACTGATACATGAATTCAGCAATCTCAGGATACATAATCAATGTATAGAAATTGGTCGCATTTTTATACACCAATAATGAAGCAAAAGAAAGAGAAATAAAGATACTGATCTAATTTACAATTGTACCAAGAACCATAAAATACCTAGGAATAAACCTAACCAAAGATGTAAAAGACCTGTATGCTGAAAACTATAGAAAGCTTATGAAGGAAATTGAATGAGAGCCAACAAAATGGAAAAACATTCCATTCTCAGGGATTGGAAGAATAAATATTGCTAAAAATGTTAATATTACCCAAAGCAATCTACACATTCAATGCAATCCCAATCAAAATTGTACCAGCATTCTTCTCAAAACTAGAACAAGTAATCCTAAAATTCGTATGGAACCACAAAAGACCTGAATAGCCAAAGTAATACTGAAGATGAAAACCAAAGTGGAAGGCATCACAATCCCAGATGTTAGCCTCTACTATAAGCTGTCATCATCAAGATAGTATGATATTGGCACAAAAACAGACACATAGATTAATGGAATAGAATAGAGAACCCATACAAAGGCACAGTCAATTAATCTTTGACAAAGCAGGAAAGAGCATCCAATGGAAAAAAGAGAGTCTCTTTAGCAAATGGTGCTGGGAGAACTGGACAGTAACATGCAGAAGAATGAAACCAGACCACTTTCTTACACCTTATGCAAAAATAAACTTAAATGGACGAAGGACCTGAATGGGCAGGAAACCAAGAAAACCCTAGCAGAGAAAAGCAGGCAACCTCTTTGACTTCAGCTGCAGCAATTTCTTACTCAATGCATCCCCAAAGGCAAGGGGATCAAAAGCAAAATGAACTATTGGGACCTCATTAAGATAAAAAGGTTCCGCACTGCAAAGGAAATAATTAACAAAGCTAAAAGGAAACTGACCGTTGGAATGGGAAAAGATATTTGCAAATAACATATTGGATAGAGCTAATATCCAAAATCTATAAAGAATTTAGCAAACTCAACACCCTAAAAATAAATAATCCAGTGAAGAAATGGGCAGAAGACATGGATAGACAATTTTCCAAAGAGGACATCCAGATGGCTAACAGACACATGAAAAGATGCTCAGTGTTACTCATCATCAGGGAAATACAAATCAAAGCCACAATGAGATACCTCACACTGGTCAGAGTTGCTAAAATGGACAAATCAGGAGAATACAGATGCTGGGAAGGCTGTGGAGAAATGGGAACCCTCTTGTACTGTTAGTGGGAATGCAAACTGGTGCAGCTGCTCTTGAAAACAGTGTGGTGGTTCCTTAAAATATTAAAACTAGAACTCTCCTATGACACAGCAATAGTATTACTAGGAATTTACCCAAGGCTACAGGAGTGCTGATGCATAGGGGCACATGTACCCCAATATTTAGAGAAGTGCTCTCAACAATACCCAAATTATGGAAAGAGCCTAAATATCCATCAACTGATGAATGGATCAAGAAGATGTGGTTTATGGGGCACCTGGGTGGCTTGGTTGGTTAAGCATCCAGCTTTGGCTCAGGTCATGATCTCACGGTTCGTGGGTTTGAGCCCCACGTCAGACTCTGTGCTGACAGCTAGCTCAGAGCCTAGAGCCTGCTTCAGATTCTGTATTTCCCTCTTTCTCTCTGACCCTCCCCTGCTCATGCTCTCTCTTCTCTGTCTCTCAGAAATAAATAATAAACAAAAAAATTTTTAAAAAGGAAGATGTGGTTTATATATACAATGGAATACTACTTGGCAATGAGAAAGAATGAAATCATGCCATTTGCAGCAATGTGAATGTAACTGGAAGGTATTATGCTGAGTGAAAGATGTCAGTCAGAGAAGGACAGATATGTTTTCACTCATACAGAGATCTTGAGAAACTTAAGAGAAGGCCATGGGAGAAGGGAAGGGAAAAAATAGTTAAAAACAGAGAGTGAGGGAGGCAAACCATAAGAGACACTTAGATACAGAGAACAAACTGAGGGTAAATGGTGGGATGGGGGAAAGGGGGATATGGGTGATGGGCATTGAGGCGGGCACTTGTTGCAATGAGCAATGGGTGTGGCATGTAAGCCAGTTTGACAATAAATTATATTCATAAACAAAGGATAATAAGTCTGCAAAATATACCTACTCTTATTAAAACAAACAAACAAACATGCAATGTGCACTAGGTCTCATTTATGGTAGCAGCTTTATGAATGGTCAAGGAGACCTGCATTAGGACATAATCAATGCTTGGAAAAATTACTATTATTATTTAAGTTTATTTATTTTGAAAGAGAGAAAGCATGAGTTGGGGAGGGGCAGAGAGAGGAGAGAGAGAATCCCAAGTAGGCTCCATGTGTCCAGCACAGAGCCTGATGTGGGGTTCGAACTCATACACCATAGATCATGATCTGAGCCAAAACCCTATTATAGGGCACTATGGGAGCATTTTCCAAAAGCATATGATAACAGGCTTTATATTATCTTTCATGCTCCAGTAGCAACAATCTCTAAAACCTCAGTGCTAACAACACAAAATGTTTATTTCTTGTTCCTGTCAAATGTTGGTTGTGAATCTGCTCTGGGCCTTCTTTAATCTGGGACCAAGGCTGAGGGCACAACCTCCATCAACACCAAGCCATTCTCACAGATGGTGGCATCATGCAGTGGCTCCTAAAGCTTCAGTTTAGTAGCACTCAGGTCATTACCACGGACATTAAATTAAAAGTTCCCATGCTAATTATTTTCTTTCCTTAAGTTCCTCAGTGCATTAGAAGCAACCAACTAACTCCATTAAGATTATTTTCACTAAAATGCTCATGGTCACTTAGAGCCTTGTCTTCTCTAGGCACTTGATTACAAGGACCTAAAGGTGTGAATAACTCTTTGCAATGGCCATACCATAGACTACCAGTTGAATCCTTCCTCATTCTCTAAGGCTTTTTAGTCCTGTCTCTACATTCAACCTTCTCTCAACCAAAAAACTCCTTTAAGACCTGGACCAAAATTCTCATAGAGGTACAATGGAAAGACCTCTCCTATTTTTTCTTTGAGAGAAGGGATGATAAGGAAGGAATAAAATCTAACAATTTTACTGTTTAAACGATATCACTTTTTCTCATAAGGAACTTAACTATTTGCCCAGGCACTTTACATGGGACAATTCATGATTCATTATGTCTTCGGATGTTAGATATGATTATCTCATTTTACAGGTAGCAAATAATATCAGACGCCTAGAGATTAAATTCCTTGCCTTAAGTTTCATAGCCAGCAGCAGAACCAGGACAAGAAGTTCCCTCCTGGTGTTCTACCCTCTGCACAGAAATGCTAACCTAGAATTTCTAATGATTTTGAGCTAAAGTTAAGACATAATAAAGACATAAGACATAAATATCACCAATTCGTTTCCCCTGACATACACAAAGGCACCTATTCATACATACTACATATATATATGTGTGTATACATATATATATTATATGTGTGTTTTATATAAATACACACATATGAACATATGCACAAAATGCTGACTCTGAATAGGGGAGGAAATGTTCTTGAACTGTTGAGTACTTGCACGCTGGTGAACTGAGAGAACTCTACTTATATGATAAATAATTAAAACTGTGCTCACTTCTTCATGAAAATAGACAATAGGGGACTGCAGGTCTCATTCCTGCCTGAGACTAAACCCTAACAATGGCAAGGAACATAAATATTAAATAAGGAAAATGCCTGTAATATTTGGTGCTATAGTTTATCACTTCTCTAAATCTGACAAATTCCTTTTATTGCATACAACTTGATCATTCATTCTGTTGAACAACAGACATAGCCCCTATTGGCAGCTCTCTGTTTTGCTACTGCAAATGCTTGACAAAATTGCCTGTTTCATTTTTTTATTCCCTATGGATTGTCCTGCCCTCAAGAAAGTGGATCTGAAGCAGTGTGAGATCCAGAGTGGAGCATGACAACCCAGCAGTCTCAAGATGAAGTATCAAGTCAGCACACAAAGCTGACTGCAGACGCAAAGCAGACTCTCACAGGAAAAGGACTGCCTGCAGCCCTTTGGAGGCATGCTGGGACTCACAGGCAAGAAGCAATCAAAGCTCTGCTTCTGCAAATGGTTACATGAGAAGGACTATCCCTTCTACAATCAAACTCAGAGAAGACCCAAACTACAAGGCTCTGGAAGATCTAGTGAGCATTTGTGGAGTCAGTCTATTTGGGATCCCTTTGTCCCTGGTGTCTTACCTTGATCACAATATCAGTGACAATGTCTGACTGGGTCTCCTAACTCCTCCTGAATCTCACCTGCTAGGAATCCTGACATGAAACATAGGAGGGCACACACTATTCCTAATGGAGCAGTGGTCTGAGTCCCTCTGTGCCATTCTAGTGGCCTAGGTTGGAGGGAAACCTTCTAGTTCATCCACTCATTAATCATTTAAAAAATTATTTTTTTATTTTTGAGAGAGACAGAGAGACACAGAATTCAAAGCAGTTTGCAGGTTCTGAGCTGTCAGCACAGACCCAATGTGGGGCTTGAACCCACGAACTGTGAGGTCATGACTTGAGCTGAAGTTGGATACTTAACTGACTGAACTACCCAGATGCCCCCCTCTTTCATCATTTAAATGTTTTCTGGGTATGGGCTCAGGCCCCACCTGAGGTTCTAATGATGCAAAGACAAACAGACTACTGTCTCTGCCCTGCAGGAAGGACAGAATCCCCAGAGAAAAAAGTCTAGAGTATTTCTTTGATGATTTCATTCTCAGAGCCACCATGATGCCATTCTCAGGGAGACAGGTCAAGCAAAGACAATGGCACCTCATGTCTAAAGGTCATCTACCCAAATACCTTCCTAAAAAGTCCTTTAGCCAGTAATTAGCTCTTTAGTTCCTGCATCATCCAATCTCTAAAGGAGTGCAAGAAATTTAGAATATTTATCCTGTCCCTCGAGTCTGTAAAGTAACACATGCCATTCCTTATTAGCCCCTTCTGGTCTACCTTCTACTGACTGCCCCTCTGAACTCAGCTCCAGAACTTTAGACACTTGTTTTCCAGACACCAGAAACCCAATGGAATTCTTCTATCAACATAAAGAGGCCTGTCTTTATATTACCTCAATCAAAGCAGCTGTTCTACTTCCCAGATTCCGCCCCCCCCCCATTACCCCAGCAGGCGCAGGGCCCATGGTGTGTGTTCAGCGTTGAAATTTCAACAGAAATGTCAGGTGTGATTCTGGCATTCATGGTTGCCAACATCTCAAAGTGGATGAATGCCAAGGACGTACTCCTGGAGGCGCCATCAGTCTCTGGGGTAGGAACACCTGTGAGAGCAATGATCTCCTCTGATCGTTTACGTATCTGCATGGAGGGCACACGCTCAGGTTTCCCTCTGTTGTTCCTTGCTTGCAGTGAGTTTGGCATGTTGTGTGGGGCATGGGTAGGAATGTTTCTCTTAAGTTATTTAAAACCCTATGGGCGTCAGGCTTGCCAAACCATAAATTTAGGAAATTGCATTCTGTTAGACTAAGTCCTTCCCTTAGCACTTTAGTCACCAAGTTATTCTTCAATTTCTTCCCTACAAACATTTGGCCCAGATCCCGAAGTCCATCCCATATCTATGTGTTTCTTCAGCACATAAAAGAGATTCAGGAAAGGAGAAGAACAATAAAATTTCAGGTTTACTGGCAGCACTAAGTGAAGTAATCTCACTACGCATACACTTTTCTTACAGGAAGATCACTTACTCAACCTTTCCATTCACCTGCCTGATGAGATCTACAAATATTTTAAGAGGGTAATTTGGAAGACTTACAACAGCAGAAGTTGTTCAAGCTGTAGCATTAGTCTCCATCGCTTGCTTTAGGTTTGCCCTGGACATTTAACTCATTTACACAAGTGAGCAACTAACTGCCTACTTATTAATCAAGCCAACAAAGACTCAAACTATCTGCTAACATTCCTCTTTACATAGTAGTAGTCTTCAAATGTTTTTGCTTACAATTCCCCAAAGACTTTGGAAACTACATCTCTCCTTACATACATTAAAGTTAACCTTTATAAATTTTATTTTTTTAATTTTAGGATTAAAAAAATTAAAGGATATTTTCTAGTACAGAATTCTAAGTTATAATTATATGTGTGCTTTCAATATATTCTGGCAAACTTTTGAGACTGTACACTACACCCAATTTATGTGAAGTATCTGATACACATGTGTGTGTGTGTGTGTATAACACAACAAATAAAGGCAATCCTCATTACCCAATCAATCTGCCAAAACAGATTTAGTTTCTATCACAATAAGTCTGAATTCATTTTTAAAACAAAATATATATATTAATACATATTCCTTTATCAAGCATCTCATTTCTGAATTCTAATTCTAAGAGATAATCAAGATTGTATTAAGATAAAATATAGGCCTAAAGTATATAATGGCTTAAACATAATAGGAATTCATTTCTGACTCATGTAACAATATTGGGCTGGCAAATAGTTCAGTGGAGCAGCATTCCTCCAGTCATTCAGGGACAAAAGTGCTGCCATCTCAACACTTGGGTTCTGGGATATCACAATCTGTACAGTAAGAAGAAGAGCATGTGGGGGGATTCAGAAGCCATACTTGGGAGTAGTATCCATCATTTCTGCTCCCTACCGCTTGCTGAGCTTCTACCTGCAAGGGAAGCTGGATGATGTGAACAAGCTGTGGACCAAGGAAGAGAAGACCGTGGATGTTAACAGGCAGCTAAGTAGATAAGCAGGTCACTGCTTTTGCAATAAATTTATGACCTAGGTGAAACAATGTGCTATTCTCTTTAGTACTTATTACCTAATCTATCTTTATTTTGCTGCTGTAGACTTGCATTCAGGATCTGTCCCTTTATCTACTTGAGAGTAATAAAGCAAAAGGGGTAGTGGGAAAAGAGAACCAGCAGCCCCTTCCAAGATTCATTCTCATACAGATCAATATAAGGAAAGAGTATATATAAAATATAAAAATTGAGGATCTGGTTATTAATTCTCTCAGATCTATTACTGCATTGGATCTCTAAGACAGTCTTCAACATCTCAAAGTGGATGACCACATAACCCAATACACGTGAACCCCAGTTTGAATCACTGACATATAAAGTATTAGAACATATTCAGGATCACAGGATTCTAATGTGAAAAGTACCAGCGCATTTTATAGAGGTGGAAAACTAGCCAAAGAGAAGATGTCCAAAGTCACTCTCACAGAGGTTAATGCACATAGTAGGACCATTCCTTACTTTAGCAAACTCATTTTTGCCTTTGGTGTGAAAAGGTATTTCCAGCTTTTATTGCATGGTGTGTAGATAGGACCTAATGCAGCAGGCCTGGGATGCTATTCACTGAAAATCTTGCTTACAAGGTTGGCCCCTGGAGATTGTCTGATAACTTCAATTTCAGGAGAGTTCTGCCTATTCCCTCATAAGAATGACTCACTGTGCCAAACCTGTTTGTACAGTACCAACGATATGGTGAATGCTTGCTTCCCTTCCAGGAGTCTGGAATTTTGCTACATGCTAAACAGAGGGTACCCAGTAAAAACTGTGGGCACTGATTCTCTCACAAGCTTGTCTTGTTGGCAACATTTTGCATATGTTGTCACAATTCATTTGGGAGGGGGGAAATCAAGGAGTGCTATGTGATTCCTCTGGGAGAGGGCTCTGGAAGCCCACCCAGGGTTTCCTCCAGCCCTTATCCCCAGTATCTTTTTGCTCAGCTAACTCTGCTCTGTATCCCTGCACTGTAATCACAGCTGTGAGCACAACTGTGTGTGGGGATCCTGTGAGTCCTCCCAGTGAATCACTGAACTTGGGGGTGGCCTGGGGCTTCCTAACACACACATAAATTTTATCTGAGAAACAAGAACAGACTAATTTCAGAATATTTAAAACACAGTAATTAAAGATAGATATTTCAGTATATTTTGAGTTCAAGTTATTTGGGGGGATATGGAACCCCTAGAAAAGGCTCAAGGCAATTTACATTCAATTTAATCAAGCTTCATACTCTTTAAATGACAGACAATAATGAAAATCATTAAAAAATACTGATTTTGATCTGAGCTAACAAGTAAAACAAGGATTCCCTGAAAATTACTATCAAAGACATCAGAAAGGAACCTTCCATGTTGAAAGGAACCATTAATAAGAAGATAAATATGGAATTGTCAGTATTGTTAAGAAAAAAATGTGTCCAGAATTGAAAGAAAAAAAAGATGACTCAGAGCTCAGAGTCGTAAACGAACCGAGGTTTTGCTGAGGGAGGGTATAAAATGGGTGAAAGGGAGTGGGAGATATGGCTTCCAGTTATGGAATGATAAGTGATGGGATAAGAGGGAGGAAACACTCTCCCAACTACAGTTCGTCCCATCCCCCTCCTGTTGGGGTCATGAGACAGAAAGTCATTCAAAGACCAAGGTGTTTAAATAATATTTTCTCCAATTTTATACTTTACTTTTTCTCTCTGATTTTATAAGCAATACAAATGTTCTTGAAGAAAAACTTCAAGTTACACTAAAGTATGCCTAAAATCATTTTTTAAATCACCCAATATACCCTGCCATCCAGAGGCATATGGCATTTAGAATCCTTTCCCTGTTCATTAAAAACAACAACAATTAGGAAAATGCTGCATATATAATGTCTCTGAAACGTTTTTCTCATCAAAATGTGGTTTATACACAAAAATAAACTCAAAATGGATGAAAGACTTAAATGTGAGATTTGAAATCATAAAAATCCTAGACGACATCACATGCAATAACGTTTTTTTTATACTGGCTACAGCAACTTTTTTCTAGATATGTCTCCACAGGCAAGGAAAACAAAAACAAAAACTATTGGGACTACGTCAAAATTAAAACCTTTTGTGCAGTGAAGGAAACCATCAACAAAAATAAAAGGTAACCTATGGAATGGAAGAAGATATTTGCATGCTATATATATGATATGGGGTTAATAACCAAAGAATTTATACAACTCAACACAAAAAAACGATCTAATAAAAAAATAGCCAGAGTACCTGAGCAGCCATTTTTCCAAAGAAGACATAAAGATGGACAAAAAATAAAAAGATACTCAACATCACTAATCATCAGGGAAATGCAAAAAAAACCCAAAATGAGATACTACTTCATACCTATCAGAATGTCTAAAATCAAAAAGACAAGAAATAATGTGTTGGCAAGGGTATGGAGAAAAAAGAATTCTCATGCACTGCTGGTGGGAATATAAATTGGTAAACCACTATAGAAAATAGTCTGGAATTTCCTCAAAAAATTAAAAATAGAAATACCATATGATCCAAAATTCTACTGGGTGGAAAAAAGAAAATGAAAACACTAATTTGAAAAGATATACACAACCCTATGTTATTGCAGTATTGTTTACAATAGCCAAGATATGGAAGCAACCCTAAGCAACCATTCATTAGTAAATGAGTGGATAAAGAAGGTATCATACATACATGCAATGGAATATTATAAAGCCATTAAAAAAGAATGAGATCTTGCCATTTTCAGTAACATGAACAGACCTGAAGGGCATAATACCAAAGGAAATAGGGCAGATAAAAACAAATGCCATATGATTTCACTTATATTTGTAATCTAAAAAACAAAACAAAAAATAAACAGATACACGAAAAGCAAAATCAGACATATATATAACTGAGAAAGTGATGGGGAGTGGGAGATATGACTTCCAGTTATGGAATAAATAAGTGATGGGATAAAAGGTACAGCACAGGGAAGACAATCAATGATATTATAATAGCATTGTACGGCCTCAGTGGGTAGCTGCACTTGTGATGAGCATAGCCAAATGTGTAGACGTGTTGAATCACTATATTGTATATCCAAAATGAATGTAACATTGTGTGTCAACTATACTCAAATAAACAAAACAAAAACATATATTACCCAGACAGAACTTTGATGAATGAGTGACAGTTTCACCTAAACTCAAATTATGGTCAGTTGCTTTGATGTGCTACAGGAAGGCAGGATTCAGGCTGAGATACAAAGTGCATTCCCCAGGAAACAAGCCTCTGGGCATGTGATGTGCTTCAGGATTAACAGCTCTACTTTTGAAATGCCTGTTAAAATGGCCTCCATGCCATGAAAAGTGACCCCAGGAGGTACCAAAATCATTAACTTGATATACCTTGGAAAGATGTTGATTCGAATCATTATTTTTGAGGCTGTAATAAGATATGTGCTGAACTCAATTACAAAAGGAAAGAGAGATTCCAGGATAGGAAAAGTACACTAGTCAAAAGAAATAGCTTATCCACACATTAGGTCAACAAACAAAACTTTAACTGAGCACAAAATCCTAAGGTTCCAGGGGAGAATAACAAGTGACATATCATCTTGGAAGAAATCCATGGATGATTCAAGCAGAAGCTCAGGCTGTTGTGTCCCCATTCTAGAGATTATGCTGGCTCTTCCCATCTAGGATGAGAAATAACATCTTAAATAAGATGGGAGTGGGGGCAGGGGTGTTCTGCCATTGCAACCTCCTAGTTCCTACTGAACTGCCATTTTCACAGTGAGCCTTCATTATTACTGTTGTTCAGTGTCTAGATTACCTTAAAAAATTCAATGTATTTTAAGTTTCAAAAGCCTAATATGTTATGCATTAATAAATAGCATATATAGCAAAGGTTTTAGCATAATGCAGATCAATTTAATCTCAGTTCAACCACTTCCCATATTGTGTATCTTGAATGTATTATCATATATATCAATTTCCTTAAAATCATTGCTTTCTAGTAAAAACGGGCTGGAAATAATGCCTAGCATAAAACATTATGAAAGCAAGAACTCTGGGGGGATTTGTTGTTGCTTTTATTATTTTTTCATTACAGCAGGATGCCTACAACAAGGTCTAGCAAAGGGAGAACAGAAATAATGAATGGACACAGAACTGTCAAGAATCACAAGAGTGATGCACACGGTGTGCTGGGCAAAGCACTCAGTGCAGGGCATACATATACTGTCAGTTCTTTCCCACAAACTCTGCCACTATTCCTTTCCACGAGTGGGGACAAGTGAAGATTGACTTGTTATAAGAATACTAACAAATCATTGCACCAAAGATCTAATTTATCCTCCAAATAAAAATCTTTCAAAATAACTAAATAAAATGTTTAGGAGAGGGGTCTTTCTTTTTCCAGCAGCTAGCTTGCTCTTTCTGATAAGTAAGATCAAACTGACTATACAGGCTCATTAATTAAAAAAAAAAAAAAGCATGTAAAAACTCAGGCTAAACAGAAAGAATTACAACTAATTTACTACATGCAAAGGGGCATTAAGCTCTGGGATGTTTTGGGGGGCACTGGCAAAATATCTGAATGCAGACTTGCTTTGCTGACAGTCCACTCACTCATTGCTTGTCATGTTACCATGGCAGCTGAAGTGCTTTCTTCTGGGGTCCACTTGGGGAGGAAATTGTTTCATATCCCTTCTTTTGCTTGAGAAAGGAGACCTTCATTCTCCTTCCTTCATTCTCAAGGATGGAAATCATCTACTCATTATATATAGTAGAAGATATTGTCAGAGATCTGGAGACCTCTGTAAGCACCCACATTCATGAAAACCTGTAGAATATGTACCTTTCCATATAAAAGATGTATTCTGATGTACAGAAGCAACAAGGCTATATCCACATGTCAATGCTAGATGGTCAGTTAGGGTCACTGGCTAATACCTTTTATAGCAGCCATAAGAGATTCAGTAAAACTACTAAAAAAAGATCTGGCCTTTTATAGTTATTCACAAATAATAAAAATTGCAAAGGGTGGATAGGTGAAATGTTTGTGTTGAATTTAATATACTACCTGGAATGCTTCAAAAGTATTTATATATTTTTTTCAACATAAAGGAAATAATGTGAACTTCATAAGTGTAAAAACAAACTGGTCAAATTTTAATTGTACATAACTTTCTGTAACCAAAGCTTTCATTCTGGTTAAGTTCTAAGAACAGCTTATATAAAAACTCCTTGTGAACTTAAAAGACTCAGATGTTAGGAAATCAAACCCAATGATGACATCCTTCTCTTCTCTATAAAGTGAGCTCCAGTACAGTATTTTCATTTGAGGGAAAGATTAGTTTGCAGTTTTTCAGATAGCAAATCCCTATCTAGAACTGTCTTTTTAAAGCTGTTAATGTTACAGAGTTGTTTCTGGTTAACAAAACCCATGTCCCCACATCACTGTGAGGTAGGATTTGAAGACATGCCATGAGTGGAGTTTATTTAGATGATAGATCTACATGTCTCTATGTACCTCTCTGAGGCTTCTGTCTCTGATATACCAGCTGTTTGTCAAAGCTTTCTCACAGATCTGACACCAGGCAAGAGTGAACTGGAGTTTGACAGGCCCTGCAAGGCTAATGGCACTATGTGCAAATATTTTTAAATTAATTTAAGAATACTTCCCCAATTCTCTTGCAACCTATTTCTCCTAAGGACTTAAATAATGTAAACGTCATTTTATTATACTGCACACATTTAATGTCCTCTGAAATGGAGAAAAAACCAAAATAAAACAAAAACTGGGTTGTATACCTGAACTAAGATTATCATTTTCATGGAAGATACTGAAAACAATTAATTTCTGCACATCAGTGCTTGTTTTCAGCCTTTGAAAAGATCAAGGAACTACCTAAATCAATGGTGAATATAGCCTAGTAGTATAGAACATGGGATTTGGGTCAGGAGGTCAGGATTAGCATAGCTCTTCAATTATTGCCTATATAACCATTTTAAACCTCTGATTTCTCATCTACTAAAAAATAAGAGTCAACACCATCACTTCAAGATGCTTAATTATTGAAACTTATTGCCAGCCAATGTGCCAAGATAACAAATACTTCATTTACTCTTCAATGAGATAATGATTATGTTAGCAGTAGAAGCTAAGATTAATACCCTTCTTAGGAATAATTTTGGCAGTAGGATTTTAACTATGGAAATAACTACCTGAGATCAGAACTTTGTGAATGGAGGGAGATCTACATGAAAAGCCTTCTGAACACAAGATTCCAGCCACAAACATTCAATGTTGTCAAGAAGGAGAGAAAACATTGAATTTGGGGTGGCATGTGAGCAGTCATGGCTGTCATTACCTCTTACTTCCTAAATCCCTTCCTTTTCTGCTGCCATCTCCATTCTTAGATTTCCTCTACTTTTCTTTCCCTTCACATTGTCCTTCTCCCTAGGCCACTGATTTATCATTAGTTTTGTTAGTCATTTCTGTAGTCAGTCTAGTAATATTTTTTAAAGATTTTAGTTTATTTTAAATGTTTTTATTATTTTTTTTTTGAGAGAGAGAGAGTGCAGGCAGGGGAGGGGTTGGACAGAGGGAGACAGAATCTGAAGCAGCTCAAGGCTCTGAGTTTTCAGCACAGAGCCCAACATGAGGCTCGAACTCACAAGCCATGAGATCATGACCTGAGCTGAAGTCAGATGCTTAACTGAGTGAGCCACCCAGATGCCCCAAGATTTTATTTTTTTAAGTAATATTTACACCCAACATAAGGCTCGAATTTACAATCCCAAGATGAAGAGTTGCATGCTCTATCATCTGAGCCAGCCAGGTCCCCCTTCAATCTAGTAAAATTAAAAAAAGTTTTACACATAATTTTTATTCTTGGCTGTGGCTTCTCTGGATAGCAGGTAGGGACAAGGGGAATCTCAATCATCCATTCATGCACATCACTAATTAGATAACAAGGCATTTGGCTACCTTAAAAAAGTCAGTTACTCCCACCATTTACTGAGCTTCACTGAATTTCTTCACTTTGACATTCAGAACACTGGGCAGAAGTCACATTGTTTCAATATCCACCAACAGGCCTTTGCAAAATTTTACACATAATTTTAAAATTACAATGTAACTGTAGTATAATTTATGCTTTCATGTGTATACTTCTATAAGTTTCAGTAAAGCAATTCAGTCATGCAACGCCCACCACAATTAAGATATATCACAGATCCACCAGCACAAATAATTCCCTGGGATCCTTCTGTAGTCAACACTCCACCCTGTGCAGTCTCTGTCCTTATTGTTTGGGAGGGAGTTAGCTTTTTTTTTTGTTTTTGTTTTTGTTTTTGTTTTTGTTTTTTGCCAGAATGTACTATAATATGGAGTCTTTGAGTCGGGCTTCTTTCATTTAGCATTACATTTAAGACTCATCTACACTGATGGCATCAGTTTGTATCTTCTTAGTGCTGGGTGGTATTACATTGTATGGATACACCATGGTTTGTTAATTCATTCACCAGTTGAAAACCATTGGGCTGTTTCCAGATTTTGGTGATGATGAATAAAGCCACTAAAAATGTCACTTACAGGTTTTTGTATGAACATAAAATTTCTTTTAGATACATTCCTAGGAGTGAGATTGCTGGGCAACATGGTAAACTGCATGTTTAATTTAGTATGCCAGACTGTTTTCCAGTATGGGTGTACCATTTTGCATTCTCATCAGAAACATAAGAGAGTTCCAGTTGCTACATATTGGCATCACCACTTGGTATTGTCAATTATATTGATTTTAACTATTTCATATATAAGTAGTGATTTTACTTGCTTTACCTAATGGATAAAGATATTATGCAACTTATTATGTGCCTATGTGATATCCATATTTGTCCTCTGGTGAAGTATAAGGTCAAGTTTTTTGCACAATTTTTACAAGGCTTTATGTCAAGTGTCAAGACTTATTTTTACTTTTACATATGCTATAAGCCATAATACATTGCTACTACTTTTGTTTGACCCTCCTTTTGACCATTTCCAGGGAACTACATTTCCTTGTAATAAAATTATAGCTATAAACATGATAAAACTACATAGAATTCTATATACATATCAATTTCCTGGTTTTGATGCTGTACTATAAGTAGGTAAGAGGTAACCAAAGGAGGGCCCTGGGAGGAGAACACAGAAGAGTATACTAACTTCACAACTTCTTGTGAATCTATAACCATTTACAAATCAAAAGTTTCCTTTAAAAAGTCAAACAGTTGTGAACTGTACTGGTACTTAATCATTTTCAATGTTTTATGTATGAGAAAATGTGTTCCAAATCACCCGAGAACTAGTCAGCACTACCTTTAGTGCAACTGAGATAAAAAACAAAACTTCAAACATGCAGACTGAAAGATTTCAAAATGGGTGAGACAAGCAAAGGCATGAGAAATGTTAGGAGTACTGGTGGGTTCACAGACCAAAGGAAGAACATTACTACCTGTAAGGCTGACATTTTTATAAAACAGGTTACATACATGTGTTTGACTATCGTATATACAATATGCTACTGACACATACTCTTAATTATAACACAGGATGGTAAAGTGTTGTATCCTTCCAAGCTGTTTTTTCTATAGAAAAAAGCTAAGAATCAATATGAAACATGATCACTCCCGTGGAGTGCCATGGAGCTGGAAATGACCTTTATTTGTGTATTTTATACACTGAGTTGTTTTTTTTTAATCTTTGAAGAGAAAGATATATTACTTTTATAACTAAAACAATAATTCTTTGAAACTAAAAAGTTAAAGTAAGGACCAAGAGCTGTACATGATCTACATATTAAAATTCTAACATTAAATAAACAGGTCCAAGTTCAATAGCACAGTTTAGCCTTATCAGCTATGGAGATGCCCTGCACCTCATGTGTCTCAGGCTGATAACCGGAACTCTGAGCGTGGCCTGTCATTTTCTTGAAACATCTCTGGGAGAAACAGAATGTGATTAAGGATGAACACATCATGCCTGCTCGTTTGCTTTCCCCAGTGCAGGTGGGCTGCCCCCCTCCATGTACATAGCAAGCTGAGGTTAAAAGGCTGTCATGCCTTATCTATGCAGAATGTACATGGCGGTGGTGTTATATACCATAGCTGTGGGGCAGGAATCCCCAAATCAGCGTGTGGCAAAGAGCAGAGACACAGTAATGCTGTCACAGACAGGAAAAGAAGACTCAATAGTTCTAAGGCTATCACTAAGATAAACGGAATTTTGAAATTAAATGGTGATTGCCCCTGTCAAATTGAGAAGCCTGAAAATGCACATATTAACTGCTAGGGATGCCAGGAAAGGGAGTGAATCTCATGTTGTTAGCTTCTTTATTTTCACATTATGAAAAAGAATTCTTAGAGACACAGGACTTAAGAGTTAGAAGTATTTAAATTTTTTTGCTGTTGTTTCTAAAAACATTCGGGCTATTAATCTCCCTCTTAGTTCTAAGTTGACCTGCCAACTAAAATTATTATTTGAAAAATATTATGAATTGCTTTGAGAAATATAAGGGTAATACCAAAGGATAGTTATCTCTGAATGGCCTCTTCCTAGAGAAATTTTAAAGCAAAGTCCTACAGCAGTACTGAATTTATGCCTTTTACTGTGCAGTATAAAAGTAACATAACCCCTGAATTCTTTAAACAATAACTCTGAGAAATTGTGGAATTTGAAACAGTACACATTAGAAAAAATTTTTCATTATTATGAATGTTTTTATTCATATTTAATTTTGTTGTGAGTTATGGCTAATTTGAAATTTTATGGTAACAATATGCCACTATTTTAAAATTATGGTTTTTTAATTTTTAAAAAAATGTTTATTTATTTTTGGGGGGGAGAGAGTGAGATAGACTCAGGAGAAGGGCAAAGAGAGAAGGAGAGAGAGAGAATCCCAAGCAGTCTCTGGAATGTCAGGGCAGGGCTTGATCTCCTGAACTGTGTGATTATGACCTGAGGCAAAATCAAAAGTTGGACACTTAACCAACTGAGCCACCCGGGGCCTCTTAAAATTATGTTTTTAAACATTTTATTATTTCTAAAATGATCTCCAACTAGTTTCATATCTGAAAGACGTACATTTTTAAAGTTTATTTGAGAGAGACAGCACAAGCAAGGGAAGGGCAGAGAGAGAGGGAAAGAGGATCCCAAGCAGGCTCCTCACTCAGTGTGGAGCCCAATCTCAAGATTGTGAGATCATGATCTGTGCCCCCTGACATTAGGAAACAGACATACATATTTCAACCTCTCTTTAAGTATATGTCTTAGATGAACGTTCTACTCCAGCCCTTCCTTTCTGACTTCCAAAATGACCCAAAGAAGAAACCACTCCTTGGAAGTTCTACATCTAAATCCTTCCAGAATGGAAACCGAAAAAGAGAAATGATGGTATCCATCTTGTGCACCTTCTCATCAAGCACCCAATACTATGATCAGCTCCATAAGTATTTACTGAATAACAGGTAAATGAATGAAAGAAATGTTATTTATTCCACAATTTTCCTCAAAACCTTGAAAATGGTTTTGAAATGATAAGCTGGAATTCTCAAAGTATGTAACAAAAGATGATCTTATTACATTTTAGAGATATGTTTTGTAGTAGAAATTATTCTAAGTAGATTCCCACAATTGTAAAGAAATCTCTTAATCTTCCATTGCCCCCAAATCAACAGCTGTCAAATATAAAGGTGTGACATCATTAAAACTAAGAAAAGACAACAAAATAGATCTAAGGATCATGATTTGTTTTTAAGGGTTTTTTTTTTTAACTACCGCAGCTGATTTATTACATTTCATACCACATAGAGTTTTAGAATTAAATATAGGTCAACAATCACTAAACACATCAACAAGTGACACTCATTGAAATAAATCATACCAAATGGCCAGCATATTATAAGCTAGTATGACACTCCCCTGCTTTCATAAATAAAAAATGAGAATTAAACTTTCATAGTAAAATATTTCACCAGACTAGACTGCAAATTTTGACATGGTCAATTTATCACTGTGAAAATCACATGAAGCTCAGTTGGTTCTGGTCAAAAAGCTCATTAGTCTATGAAAATTATACTTATGCCAGAATCTCATGATTCTTTTTACTGAAAAATATCTGCTTTATAGTGAAAAGATTTTGCTTTTTTTTTTTTGCTTTGTCTATAGAGAATAAGTGTTTTAAAAATCAATGAATTTTAAGTCAATTAGAAGCAACAGATGACTCAAGAGGAAAAAAATGGTTAAGTGTTAATTAACCTTAAGCACATTCCTGAAATGAAAAGTGGTCAATTTCTTTGACTGCTTTTTCCACTGATTTAAAGTAAAATATTTTGTTTCCAAATAAAGATGGAATGTATTTTATATTCTGAATGGAAAAAATTCACGATTTAAAGTTTTATCCTAAAATCAGTTTTATCTTGAAAACAATTATTAGTAAAAACATGATTTTAAACTAAAATTAAGCTGAAATTACAACTAAAAGCAATCCTGAAATGAATATCTTTTCATGGGTTTGTGAATTTCATGTGACTCTTACGACAAATCCTTTTTCATACTGTGGCCGCCCATCTTGGCAACAACTTCCCAGAGTAAGCTGTGTTTTTATTGGTTACAGGACACATTTACCTTTCATTAGAACCTGAGATATTCTTTCTTGCTCATCTTCTTATGAACCAAACTATTTCATTTCTACAGATTTCATTTTCATTTTCAACTTTGTTCTAAGAAAAACATAAATAAAACTTCCAGGGTTGACACTGTCTTGCTTGACTATTACACTTCAAGTAAGAGTCTGGAGTGGCAATTATACTACTATCATGAATGAAATGCACGTCCAGAAAAAACCCAGTTGTTCAGTACCCCTGAATTATTGACCAGTAATAGTCACTGACCACTACATGCCTCTAGCCCTAACAATCTAGGAGCAAGCTGTTAAATAGCTACATACCCACAACAAGGATGATTCTGGGACATCTCTCTCCTGAGCAACAGCAGATGAATTACAAGGACCTCAGATTAAGTATGTGCAAAATGTACTTCCCTCAAACCCTATGTTTCTTCCAGTGGTAACGAGCCCTGTGCCCTGGGCTCCTAGGTGGCTTAGTCGGTTAAGCATCTGACTCTTGATTTTGGCTCAGGTCATGATCTCATGGTTTTGAGTTTGAAGCCCAACATACGGCTCTGTGCCAGCAGCAATCCTCTCTCTCTCTCTCTCTCTCTCTGCCCTTCTCCACTCACTCTGTCTCTGTCTCTCTCAAAATAAATAAATAAACTTGGAAAAATAGTTGAAATGCAAATATGACTATACTATTCCACTTCTTAACAGTAACTAAAGGTTCTCTACTGTGTTTAGAATAAAACGCAAAGTCTTCTAGAATAGCAATGTCAACAGAAATACAACAGAACTACACTACAATTTTTAATATTTCAGGAGCAACATTAAAAAACAGGTGATGGAGGGGAGAATGGGGAATTATTTGTTCAATGAGTAAGCTTAATTTAGAACAATGAAAAAGTTCTGAAGATACAGGGGCATGAGGTGTAAATAATGCCACAGAAATATATACCTAAGAATGATTAAAATGAAAAGTTTATGTTAAGTACACTTTACAATATAAAAGAAATCAGATGAAGTTAATTTTAATATATCTTATTTAAGTCAACAACTCCAAAATATTACCATTTTGACATGTAGCCAATATAAAAATTAATGAGATATTTCACATTCTTTTTTTATACTGTCTTTGAAATTTGCTATGTATTTACACTTATAGCATATCTCAATTATGACACTAAATTTTCGAAGGTGTTTGAAATGTGTCCATACCAAAACTACAATTGTCTTTCATGTGTTTATGCTGCCTCAGTTTTTAAGTTTAGGTTATTTAAAATTAAATAAAATTTAAAATAGAAGGAGAGTATAAAAATATAGTTCCTGCCAACATTAGCCCACTGTCCACCTGCTTCAGGGTACAAAGGAGGAGTGGAAATTAACTGGGAGGTGTCTCAGTCAGGATTCATTTAGAGAGGCCGAACTGTCATTGGGCACTGCGCAACAGAGGCATATTGCAGGCTAGGTATTACACAGCTCCTGTGTGCTGGTGCTCAATATCTGTGGTTTGGCCTAAACTTGCGGAGGATCAGAGGATTGCAGTGGGAGGTATGTGGATGTAAATGAGAATAAAAACAATTTTTTTTATTTTACTTGAGAGAGAGAAAGAGAAGGAGAGAGAGAGAGAGAGAGAGAGAGAGAGAGAGAGGGAGACTCCCAAGCAGGCTCTATACCAAGCATGGAACCTAACAGAGGGCTGGATCCCGTGTCCTTGGGATCATGACCTGAACCAAAATTAGGAGTTTGGACACTCAATCTACTGAGCCATCCCGGTGCCCCTAAAAAACAAAAATTTTAAAGTTCAGTTCTTTAGTAACATTAACCACACCCCAGGTGGTCAACAGCCATAAATGGCCAGTGGCAATCATGTTGGACAGCACAGTTCTAGATCATCTGAGGCTTCCTCTCCTCAAGACTCCACTCTCTCTCTTCATACTTCATGCTCCAACTTGACTAAAATTTCATTTCCTAGACCTTATAATTCCCCCTTCTTCCTGTCTACTAAGCACACTGACCCCTCTTCCAGTTAGCTCTTCTCATCTTTCAGGTCTCAGATGGAGTATTATAGGCACTGCTTCTTCCAGGAAGCTTTTCTGCACCTCTGTATTGTCAACCCTGATACCCCAAATCTAGTAAGGTCCTTCATGGCAGTCCAGATTTCTACTACAAAAAGGTCTTTCATACTGCTTTGTTTGTCTAATGTTTGCTGTCTAATGTTCAATAACTTTGATTATTCTGTAATCTCTGTAGAAATGAAACAAAATCTTTCACCTAACCACAAAGCAAGTCTTGAACAGATGACTAAACAAACATATGAGACAGAGCCAGGAACCTACCTCCCTCCTTAGAAATATTTATCCACTCTGTTCCTGACTGGCCAAAAGGCAGCTCACAGAGATTTATGAATCATTAGCCATAAGGAATAACTAACTTTTGGAGGCAACGGTATTTACTTCATCCTCATATTAGCCATAAGGAATAACTAACTTTTGGAGGCAACTCTATTTACTTCATCCTCACAATCACCTCAGTTTATAGATGAGGTTAAGAGAGGTTAATTTGCATGGCAACCTTGTGTAAGTGGAGGACACTGGATACAAACAGTCTAATCTCAATGTAACAGAGATTTACAATTACATGATCCAAACAGTAACACAGATGATTGTAAAGACCCTTTCCTATTTCAATCAGGAAGTCCAACTGTGGCTGGCTAACACAGTGCTGATACCTTCATCTATGAGCTCATATTAGAAAATGACATCACCAAATTGAAAGAACATGCCTAAAATATATCACAGTGATATGTTAAATTAATTACAAGTTATGAAAAGATACACATTCTATATAAAAGCATCTCATAACTTACTTTTGTGGATTCTATAAACATCCTTCTAAGAGAATAAATAATCTAATTGATGCTAAAATGTTAGAAAAACAAATAATAATGAATCTGCTGTTTTACAATAATGACTATACCTTTTCAAAACTATAACCTCTCTGCTGTCAATCACTGTTGACCAAGGAAAATCCTGTAAATGGTTTAGAGCCGCCTAGCCGCTGCCTTGGTTTGGCATGTGTTTGCTGACACTGGCCCAGGTCAATGCTGGAGATAAGGGGCAGACCCCGTTTCTGGAACTCTGACCTCAGCTCACTAACCTAATTAAAAGATCCATCAATAATCATTATTCACACAGATAAGATCAGAAAAATTGAACAATTCAGGAATGCAAGCTAAAAAATAAGATTACTCTCTTACAATATTCTTTAATCATGAATCATCTGAACTTCTACTATAGTGTTGCAAAAATTAGTCCCCAGGAAAAATGAGTTCAAAAGTAAAAATTTAAAGATTCCAATCAATTTCCTCTTGCCTCGGAGTTTTCTTTCAGCAGATAAAGAAAAATCCATAGTAACAAGATAACATTTCATGCATTTACACATTTTCTCCTATAGATGTCTACAGCCTTCAGAAAGTATATTATTTGTAGTCATGCCTATCTGACATTTTCCATTTTACTCAAAAGATTTTATGGTTTGGTATTACAGCAATATACAAATTTGACAGCTTGCAATAAAATCTAGTCCCTGTAGCAAATCATTCTGACAGTTAAGTACTATACAGCTACTAATGTACATTTTTTACACTAAACTTATTTAAAAATCTTACAAAGTTGAGGATACAGTGTTTGTTGAAATCCTGAAAAACAGTCTTAATGATATTGTGAACTCCATACTGAATTTATTAAATAATGGGACCCTACACACCACACCACAATTATTTCATTTGTAGTATAACTTATTCCTCCTTCAGTTCACTTTATTAAAAGCAAATTTTTCCTCAACTGCATTTAAACAATAAAGTTTCTCATCATGGTCAATGTTTATTATTCTCTTACAATTCCTCTTTGCCTTTGAAAACAACTGAATATGTGCATAAAACAGTATGTATGTTAACGTGGAACACATATATGGCACTTTTTGATTGTCTTTACAACATTATTTTTTTTTCAAAGCGATGAAAGATAATCGATAGGTCTTTACATTTCCTCAAATGCATTAACAGAGGCTCTGTCAAAATACAACCGTGATTCCTCTATACAGGAAGTGAAGCTGATCTCTAACACTGCTGTAACATTAACTAATTAGGACTGAGGATGATCTCCCAGAACATGAAGCAGACCTCACCTCTATCTTTCAGTAATTCTATTTTTAGTATGCAATACACTGATAACACAAGTTAGTTAGCAAGAGAACAAGTGCCTTATTCTAAGAAATAGGAAGCCTGGGTGTATTTTTTTCCCTTGATTCAACTCTTCAGATGGAAAACCACAGTGAAACCACTCTATTTTCAGAATTGATGTACCTTTCAAAACTATAATCTCTGGCTTTCAAGTTCACTATTATTTGCCTTCAGGTACAAATTTTAAAGTGTATAGAGGCTTCTAAGCAGAATAGTTGGTCTCAGCCAGATACTGAAAGGCTTATAGCTCAGTCACCATTGCAGTGTAAATTCCTTTTCAAAATAATGTTCTTCACGCAAAGAACACTTGTGCCTGTGCTCGGTTCACTCATCAAATACATATCAGAGGTCAATGAAGGCCTGAGGGCAACTTCAGCTATTTCAAAATTCATTTCTCCCTCTATTTGGTTGCAAAAATAGGATTTCAAATGTAAAAATCTTAGGAATGTCAACACACAGAGATACCAAAGGCCCTGTTTTTATGCAATGACAGCAATCAAGATAAACATCATTTGCTGTGATATTTACAATTTAATATATAATTTTTTAATGTTTCTTTATTTTTGAGAGAGAGAGAGAGAGAGAGAGAGAGTGTGTGTGTGTGTGTGTGTGTGTGTGTAAGACAGAGCACAAGTAGGGTAGAGGCAGAGAGACAGGGAGACACAGAATCTGAAGCAGGCTCCAGAGCCTGATGCAGGGCTTGAACCCACAAACCATGAGATCATGACCTGAGCCGGAGTCGGACACTTAACTGACTGAGCCGTCCAGGTTCCCTGTAAATATTCTTATAACATTTCTATTTGAGAAGTTTCTCTCCCTAAAGGAAAAAACACTTAATGGCTACATTTAAAGTCTTCTGCAATTTTCCAAGATTTCTTAGAATCTACAAATCTGATTTGCTGTTTTATTTATATAAATTCCACAGATCTTTAATTACTTTAATCTTCAAGTGATTCATGTATGTAACAGACATTCATGGTAAGTATGTAACAAATACCAGAACTTCATGCCATTTTACTCCTTTTGTTGGGTTCTTAATATATTTTTCCCTTAAATTTTATAATCAAATTTAAAGAATTTTTGGTGATCTGCTTCCAAAAGACAATACTGATACTAAAGATTATTTCAGCAGACAGAAAATACTGTCTTCTGTGTGATTCTACTATATAACAAATATATTGTTTGACCTCTCTAAATTTCTGTACTTAATTCTTCTTCCTGATAATTTTTAATTATATATCTTTTCTATTGTGAAAATTAAAAAAAAGAGATTCTAACTTCATGTGTGTTTTATTTCTATTTCCTTTTCTTGTATTCCCATCTTTGCACAATTTTGTTCCTCTTCCAGAGATTCACTTATGACCATGGCCAACCACTTGTATTAGTATAGAAAAACAAGACAGAAGGAACTAAGAAAAGGATATGATCACGTAAATTCTAAAATTTTCATGATGTGGGATCAATTGTTTTCTTTCAGTCTTCAGGCACACCAGTCATCTGTGACTTAAACAAACCCCTAGACTTGCTATCCGTGAGCACACCATTCAAGTATGGAGTAGGAGTGTACTCAGCATCCTCCTCATTCTTTGTCCTACAAAGCACCATGCTCTGATGTTCACTGGAGAGTGGAGAAGGTATTGGAAAACACAAGAAGGGGTTTGTGACAGGGCTTACCAAAAGAATAGCTTTTCCCATGTTGATAAGTCATGCAGAGGCAAAGGAAATCATTCAAAATGAGATAAGGAAAATACCAAGTAATCTAGAATGTGCATTAATAATCAGAAAGAAGAGTGCTTAGGCTGACAGAATAAATGGTTCTCTCTTTTGGACATAAGTTTAGCTATAGCCTATTCAGCTCACTTTCAGCCATTTCTTTCCTATTAAACGATGGCTCTGTTTGATAACCTGGTGCTTTAAGATAGCCACCTGTGGCATTTTTAAAGATAAGACAGCAATTACTTTCATAACCCTTGAGATAATTACTCTACACAAAAACTAAATGTTATTAAAGAAATGAAAGGAAAGAAAAAACAAACTACTTGGATAAAAACCAACATATGCCAATTAAATTTTTGCACTAAAATTTTATTTAGTTGAAAAATTAATGACTTTTATTAAATACTTTCTAAAGTATTTAATAGTTTTATTAAAGTATTTAAAATTATCAACCACATATAGCAAAATACATTGTCTTGAAAATAAGTCTAGCATCATCATTGTTGTCCATTTAATTATCCGATGAGCAGAGCCACACCTGTGACATTACCAAACAAGGTGACTGAATGAGATAAAGGTTCTTGGTAAAAGCACACACCATTTTAGGATCAACTTAATCCACTGATGAGCACTGGAAAAGTTGTTTTCCATTTGGTGTCTCTATTTTAAAGAAATGGTCATTGTAAATAAGAGGGAAAATCTGCTAAATCTGCTAAATAAATAAAATCTTCTTATACCCTCTACAGGGGAAAAACTTTCTACACAAAAAAATTGTACAGAGAGGTTCTTCAAAAGCTGTTGCAAGTTGAACCAACAGATAAATAAAAGGTAAACAACAGCATTACCAAAACATTCAATACCTCTGCAAAAATTCCACTATTCCATGTTCTAGAAAGACTAATAATAATGATTACTTTTTAAATATATAGCTTTCATACTTCAGAAGACATTTTAAACTTTGGTTTGCTAGCAGCTGTTCTTTAAGCCTCTTGCAGTTACTAGCTGTTACTAGCATTGCTTATTACTTATACAGAAAAACACTAACTTGCCCCAAAGGAAGGCTGCTCTCTTCTTAGGGCTAAATGAAAACTGAATGAGAAAAACTGCCCTCTGAAATGCAGCACTTTGAATGCACAGCCAGTAGCACGGGGACACGGACACACACACACACACACACACAGAGTCAGCACGGGGACACGGACACACACACACACACACACACACACACACACACACACACACCCCTCTATAAATGTAGGCAGGATTCCAGTTAGGCACTTGCTAGGGAGGTGATTTAAGGGCAATGGGGTGAAAACCACACACACACACACACACACACACACACACACACCCTCTATAAATGTAGGCAGGACTCCAGTTAGGCACTTGCTAAGGGAGGTGATTTAAGGGCAATGGGATGAAAACCTTGTGCAGTAGCACCACCTAGTGGGCACTGAGGAGAGGCTCAGCACTCCCCTTTGCTGCTGCTTAATGGATGAGCAATAAGTCACTTTTCCTACAATAGGTCACTCCAGTTTTCAATCCTTAACTAACCAGAAATTCCATCATCAGAACTCTCAGACAACAGGGCAAGGGCTGCATGGGTGTGCCAGCTCCACAGGCTCTCCAAAGTACTGCTAGCTGCTATGACTTAATCCTCTGTGTGTCTGTGATGCTGGTAAGGAAATCAATGCTTGCTTTGGAGCAGCTTACATGAAGTTGTGCATAAATTTACCACCACAACTTTTAAAGGAGAAATCGTAAAAAAGGTAGAAGACATTTGATATTGTGTGATCAAACCTTCCAGCCACAATAATTTTAAGCCAGAACCAGAAATAACAATTTGCTGCCTTTATTCTGTAAATACTCAAAATTACGGTGTGTTCATGCACA
Organism: Suricata suricatta; assembly: GCF_006229205.1. Classification (NCBI taxonomy): domain Eukaryota; kingdom Metazoa; phylum Chordata; class Mammalia; order Carnivora; family Herpestidae; genus Suricata; species Suricata suricatta. The sequence goes on from NC_043712.1 coordinate 59,732,128, forward strand.
CACACAAACATACACATCACCTAATTAGTATTCACGGTTGTTCAACTTTTATAAAAATAAGTAATGTTAAAACACTTAAATTATCTAACAATTATACTAAATATGTATATATATGTTGCCAAATTTCATTACATTATTGACAAATTCAAACGATTTGCCAAAAAAAGTTCTCTAAGATTGCTTTAAAAACAGTTAAGAATTTCTATTCTCTCAGTCTCCAACTTACATCTTTCAACCAAGATATTCTCTGTCTGAAAATGACAAAAATTAAAATTTTATCTTTATGTGTATATCTTCCCAATAGACCAGTGGGTTGGTTCTCAAATGGGAATGATATTGCCTCCCAGAAAATATCTGAGAGGGTTTGGTCTGTTTGGTCAGGGTTGCTGCAATCTACGATGCACATGACAGTCACCCCAAAAAATTATCCTGTGTAAAATGACAACAGGGCCAAAGTTGAGAAAGCCCATCTAGACTGTAAGATGCCAAAAGACAGGAACAATGCCTCATTAAAAGTATCAAGCAAGGTAAAGTATCTAGCAAGGTAAGGTAATACTTTTTTGGTGAAATAAATGGATACATCTAATGTTGGCCATGTACTAATAGATTACTTAAACTCTAAAAGAATACTAATTACAATTGGGAAAGCAAACCACTAACTGTACGTATAGGTACGTACAGCATCCCATTCCCTGGTAAGGTGCATCCCACACCACATACAAGTGATTATTTGTGAATTTTGACCTGCTCCGTTTCCGACCTGGGCCGGTTCACCCCTCCTTAGGCAATCTGGTGGTCCCCCGCTCCTGGGAGGTCACCATATTGATACCGAACTTAGTGCGGACACTCGATCGGCATAGCGCACTACAGCCCAGAACTCCTGGGCTCAAGCGATCCTCCTGCCTCAGCCTCCCCAGTAGCTGGGACTACTGGCGCGTGCCACCGCGCCCAGGGTCAATTTTGTTGTTCAAAGCCAGCCTAGCTGAGTATGACCACCAAGTGAGAAAGACTAGTGCACACTGTGTGATAGGAGATTCACCACAGTGATGCTGCTTTCTGGAGGATTCTTACAAAAAAGTCATCCAGACTTTTGACTGTTGCCCACTTTCAAACTATAACCACATTTTTAAGTGACTTTTCCCACAAAATGAAGTTTTTCCTTATATTTTCCCACTTAACCACTGTGAGTATTTTTATAAATACCACTCCAAAACCTCTCCATGCATAGTGAATATAGAAAAATATCTGATCTACTGCCTGCTATTTTAAGCCTAATATATCAATAAACAGCCCTACACTGACAGCAGAAGCAGACTTTAGGTGATCTTAAATTTAGAACACACTCAAAATACCAATTGTTTAAGAATGTACAACACTCTATAAGGAATATGGGATATACACAATCAAGGTGAGGCATTTCATTGTGAAGAAAACAGTAAGCTTCATCATTTCATATTTCAAATTTCTAAATATAACTTCCTGAATGGCACTGAAATGATCCCATGTTGTTCTTTGCTGCTATTCCCTTAAAAATCCTTTGGGACTTGTGTGAAGAGCAAGAACATGGAAAGAATAGGTACAGAGAAGTAAATTTAGGCTAAACGGGAAAAAGGGTAGAATATTAAAATGAAGCTAAAAGAAAAATTATCTTGGGAATGTGTGCATTAAAAGAAGCATTGAGCCTAAATGTCCATCAACTGATGAATGGATCAAGAAGATGTGGTATATATATATACAATATAATACTACATGGCAATGAGAAAAAAATGAAATCTGGCCATTTGTAGCAAAATGGATGGACCTAGAGTGAGTCATGCTAAGCGAAATGTCAGGCAGAGAAGGACAGATACTCATAGGTCTAACAGGAGAAACCTAATAGGAGACCATGGGAATAGGAAAGGGGGGGGAAAGAGTTAGGGAGAGGGAGTGAGGCAAATCATGAGAGACTTTTGAATGCTGAGAACAAACTGAGGGCTGAAGAGAGAGAGGGGAAGAGGATGTGCGGGGGAGATGGTCATGGAGAGGGGTACTTGTGGGGAAGAGCCCTGGGTGTTATATGGAAACCAACTTGGTAATAAACTATTAATAAAAAAAGAAATAGAACTTGAAATTAACATTAATTTATGAAGTAAAAAAGCAGCTTTGTCACTCACCAATTTTAACTTCTGTAAAGGTATTCTGCCTATATCTATCTGTGTCCTTTCTGGGACATTAGTGAATTGAAGTTCTGGGACTGCAACGGCGCACATAACATGGGTCCACCTACAGCATTTATGGACTAGATTCGCCAGGATATAGTTCCTTAAGGGAACAAATCAAGAGCAGTGACCACTCATTCTGAGGGGTATTAAACTGGTAACAGAAGTCATCTTTCAGGATAGAGAACTAAAGATGATTGTTAAATGTAGTGTTGGAATTTTTGCAAATACATAACACTTGTAAATTAGACAAAAATTAAAATGTAAGACTTTTGTTAATATTTGTCCTAATAAACACTGAATTCTTCAACATCTTATGAACTCAACATTTTTTTAATGCCCTTTCTCACAGTCCTAATTCTGGCAAATGTTTTTTGTTTCTCATTGGAGTGTGTATGTGTGTTTCAACTCTTGACCAAGATACAAGATTTCAAACTTTCCAACGGGAAGTCCAGGAGCTGAGTACTTTTTACTCTCTTCTGATATCACTGTGAGCTTTAAAGGGCCATTTAAATGATCTATTGTTTCCATTTCATTCACAAAACTTCCATTACAACATCCTGAGCATCCTGGTCCTACCACTCACACCAGCCAATGACAATCATCAGGTCCAAAAAGGACTATTTTCTAGTGATGTGAAAATCTTGATGCAGCTACAATGGAACATAACAATATATACTTTCCCTTTTCTGAGAATGAAAGATGGTAGACCAGATTCTAAGTGCCTGTGAATAAGATCCAGAGACAATGTGCCCAGCTTCCTGAAGGGCAAGGACCAGTAACAAGTTAATAGTTGGATAAAAAGTTATAGCTACAGTGCCCAAAATATTCTATAGTGGAAAGACCTCAAGTCAAAAATAACAAGTACTGAAGAAATTCTAGGGATACAAATCCATGTGTAAAATATACTCCAGTATTTTTTAAATCATGCAATGTAATATTAGAAGAATTATCATTAAGGGGCGCCTGAGTGGTTCAGTTAGTTAAGCGTCCGACTTCGGCCCAGATCATGATCTCTCAGTCTGTGAGTTCAAGCCCCACATCAGGCGCTGTGCTAAAAGCTCAGAGCCTGGAGCCTGCTTTGGATTCTGTGACTCCCTCTCTTTCTGCCTCTCCATCACTCATGCTCTCTTTCTGTCTCAAAAATGAATAAACGTTAAAAAAATTAAAAGAAAAGAAAAATTATCATTAAGTATGAGATGTAAGGGCCTAAACTAATGCTCTCTTGGCTCACACTTTAACAGAACTCCAACATTACTTCAAAGCTGAGGAATTAAAGGCCTATCTTTGCAATGAAAAATATTCTTAACAAAGAGAACCAGTAGGAATATTTCTGTGAAAGTTCCTAAACTGGTCAGAAGATAATCAGCCAGAGAGTTTGGGAAATTAAATGACTTGTATCTATTTGTAAGTGAAAAAAATCCCTTGGTAATAAATAATACTTTTTCTACTTCTCTACAATATTGAAATCAGGTTAGGTAAATTTTGTTAAGTCAGGATCAACCAAAGAGAGGGCAGAGAGAAAAACTAAACAATTGAAATAAAGATAGATATTTCAGTTTATTACTAATAAACCTCACCAGGCAGCTTATGGTGTGAAAATTCACACTAATCCAAAAAGAGTAGTATTCTTTTGCCTCATTCTAAACAGAATTGAGAAAGATTACATGCATACTTACAATATAATATAGCAGGGAAAGAATAGGTATAGATAAGTAAATTTAGGCTAAAGGGCAAAAAGGGTAGACTATTAAAATGAAGCTAAAAGAAAAATTATCTTGAGAATGTGTGTATTAAAAGAAATATTCAAAACTTAAAATTAATACTAATTAATGAAGTAAAAAAGAAGCTTTGCCACTCACCAATTTTAACCTCTGTAAAGGTATTCTGCCTACATCTATCTGTGTCCTTTCTGGGACATTAGTGAATCGAACTTCTGGGACTGCAACGGCGCACATGACATGGGCCCACCTACAGGAAAAGAGACATGAAACATAAACAAAAGTTCCCTAAGCTTGCACACCACACACTTCAACTAGGCAGTGGCAATTCTCACAGACAGTAAATAGAAAGATGAGAAGGAAAGCCAGAAGCCTAAATCCACCACAAACATTCTGAATTTTAAACCTCTTGGGTGATACCTGGATAGATTCAGTACCACACGTGCCCATAACTGAAACCTGCAGAATGAGGTGAAGACCAAAGACTCGATCCTATCAATATACGGTATTTTTCTACACTGGATCTGCAAAATACTGAAATGTAGGCCTGCTATTTCATTTGGTACTGAAATATAACAGGTGTTTAATATACTTATGTGAATCAATATGTGACAAAAGATTAGTTCAATTAATACAAGGTGTGAACTGGATAGAGCATATAATCTTTTTACATAAAGCAAGTATCATGAAAATTAGAACAGTATAAGTTTTCTAAGAGAATTAGTACTGATTAAGTCTTTAATTAAGTTGTTTCTCATTGCAATCCTACTATAACCAAAGGAACCCGAGATAAGGAGGAATGAAATTAGCTGGTTCTCTCATTTCCTACTTAAAACCTAGTATCTCCTCTCAAATTCTGAATTACTCTAGAAAAATGACAATGTCTCCATTGACATTATTTAGTTTCTCATAAATATTATGCCCCAAGTAAATATAAAAGACTCTTGAGGTTTAAAGACACCTTGAAGGAATTATCATATCCATCAGCCTATTTCTGAGTCAAAGCGTAGTATATCCCTCAAACATCATAACATTCCATTCTGCCTTTAAAGGCCACAGGCAGTGGACAAGTGTCCTATTTGTTCTGGCCCAAGGGTAGAAAGAGAAGTTCTTACCACCTTTGTATTTACAGGAACCACCTAAATCATCTCATAGTCTGCATGATTTGTGCAATACCCTAGACCTAGCAACACTTTTTAGTGCTGTGCCAATCACATTAACTAAGACCGTGAAAGAGGAAAATCTAAAATCAAGCAAATATAAGTCTATTAGACTGAACTTTATCAATATAGGAATGATAGATGCCTTCACTCTTAGAAGTGGCACATAGCTACACTAATTCAATTACATTATGCCAGGCATCCTAATGCTAGTGCCCACAGGGCCAGACAGGAGGTAAGCAAACATACATATACTGGTAAATCATGGTAACCAGGGGGGCATCTGTCCCATTCAGGCCAGGTTCTCATCCCAAGATGTTATTGCCATATAGAGATGCACAATTATATTTCAAGTACAGATAAAACTCTGGATGTTTGTATAAAATCTATCAACATTTAAAATGTAGATCAAATTTATAAAATTGTGTGTTAGTCAACTAAAATATATCTTGGGGATAGATTTGATCCTTTAATGCCAATTTACAACCTCTGCCTCTACCATTTCTTTTTTCTTAAATTTTTAAATGTTTATTTATTTTTGAAAGAGAGAGAGAGAGAGAGAGAGATAGGGAGAGAGAGGGAGAGAATGAATGAGTGGGGGAGAGGCAGAGAGAGATAGAGAGAATCCAAAACAGGCTCAAGTCTCTGAGCTGTCAGCACAGAGCCTGACACAGGGCTGAAACTCACAAACCATGATACCATGACCTGAGCTGAAGTTGAATGCTTAACTGACTGAGCCACCCAGGTGCCCCTGCCTCTACCATTTCTACATATTCCTATTTCCAAAGGAAACTTTAATATGCTTTGTCCCCATTTTCAATATTAAAATTGGGTCATGAAAATAATATTCTTGCAAAAATATATTTCAACAACCACATTAAAAACCAGATTGCCTTTCTTTTATGTTCACTTATTACTCTGATTCAAGATTCTCTTCATGTTCTCCAACTATCCCCTTTAAATCTGAAAATCAATGTTTTTCTCTTTGTGTTTCTATTTTAGTACATACACTTTCTTGTTTATTTGGTTTTAAAAATAAATAATTTTGTTTTGATATTATGACTATGATTGGTAACATATTTCACTGCTTTCAGACACACTGGTTCTATTACACTAATAGGATTCATCATATTAAACACTAGGCTGCCTTCATTTTAAAAATGCCATTAGTGAAAGAGGGGTTATTCTTCATTGGTGTCAGAGACATGGAGAGAAGCAAGACTTAGACCACCTTTGTCCAGGAGAGGGGAACATGCTGTGCTCTCAGCAATGAACGGTCTCTACATAGAATTCCAACTTCAGATCTGGACAGAAAAAACTCTGGAACAATATGTCCAATAATGAGAGGCAAAGCTAACAGTCCACGTGGAGGTTCAACATTCTAGACAGCAGAAGGAAACAATGAAAATGAACACAATTAACACATTACTCACTTATTGTTCTTCGTTTCCTTAAGAGCACCCCCTCTCAAATTGCAGAGACAGCACTCCTAGGAGAAAAAAAAATACCACACAATTATCACACCCATTTAACAGACATCATTACTATATATTTAAATACTCCCATAAATTCCACTTTTTTATTTTGACATTAAAACCATCAGGAACTTCACAATGGCCTATCTCTAAGCAGTTCAAGAAAGGAAAGGAAAAATAGAGGGGGGAAAATGAGGATACACACAAAAATGTTCTCTCTCTCTAAAGAGAGATAGACAGACAGTATATCCTACATGGAACCATCATTAACCTGGTATCATATACAATTGCCGTCTCTGGGGGAAAGCTGTGACACAGAGCACTTGATAGTCTGAACAGTATGTACTAGAATTCTAGAACAGAGAATACACATATGACTGAGTTCTATGCTCTGGGAATCCATTCATGTATACAGGATAGCTACAAAATAGAATATTGGCAGGCTTCATTCTGATATAAGGATTAGCAGAAAGCTATATTTAAGATACTCTTTACACAAAAATATCATTTGGGTCTTTCTGTGGGCAAATGGTATTGGAAAAACCCAGGTTATCCACCCCCTTCAGAACAAAGTGCCATGAAATGTCTTCTTCCCACAAAAGCTTATATATTGGGCACTTTTATATGTCTTAGATTGGCACAGACTGTTACACCTGAAGAGGACTCCCATGACCACAAATACAGACTTTATCATTTCTCACTAAACCCCTCTGAAAAAGTCCATGAAAAAACAGGGCTAGACCCTTTTGCTGATCTAGAATTTTTATTTTAAATACCTAAGTAACTTAAAATTTTCAACCTCAAGTGTTAATAGATGCCCCCTTAATTTCTTGCATTAATAAATTTTAAAAAATAACTGATTTTTCCCTTTCCACACTATATAAATATTAATCTTTACCTGTCTCCAAGGTGATCTTCTTTAACTAATGTTTACAGTTTTGCCTAATTTATAGGGAATTCCTTTAACTTATTTACTATTAATACCAGGTGTCAAACTCCATAGCTTTTATTTTTCTGAGGAGTGCAATACGAAAACAACTGAAGAGAATCAATATATAACTCCTGAAAAGTGGCAAAAAAGGCAAAGCAACAACCAGAAATGTTCAATGGTTTTGTGGGTCTGGAAAGCATCTGCACATCTATTTAAAATTTCCTGAGTTAGTATTAAAGGTTCAGAGTAGCAAAAGCTGCCGTGTGTATATACATGTGAATCCGTTATAAACCCAGCTCAAGGGGACAACTTGATGCATTTTCTCCATAACAAAGTCAGAGTTTTGAGGCCTTTGAAATAATGGTTTTCATGAAACACATAATGAAAGTTATAGTTCAGTCCAAATATGACCAGTTCAAAATATTCAATATCTGAACTATTCAAAAACAATTTCATAAAACAATACTGATTTTAAGTATTTTTCTAGTATTTTAACACACCTTCTACAGAGAGAGAAAATGAAAATAAAAACAAAACATGAGGTAAAATATTTTAGCCGAATATAAAAGATGCCAGCACCCACGTGGGAATGCAGTAAAGGAGGGCTCTGGAGGGGCAGGAGCTCAGACACTAAGAGCCTAAGAGTCCTGATGAATGAAACTAGTAGTGAGAAGAAGCCTACAGGGACATGTTAGCAGAGTTAAATACAGCAAAGCAGCATGGCAACCGCTTTGAAGCACCTGAAGAGAATCACGCAACGGTGCACATGCTGCAGTGTGCCACCACACTGGGAGGAAAGCGTCCTCTCAAACAGAACAGATAGACTCGAGATTTTAATTGAAGCAGAGAAGACTTCCACTCATCACAATATGAAACTAGTTCTTTCTGGATTTACCAGTGACGTCCATGTCACAAAATCTAGTGGATAATTCCAAGCCCCTGGTTCACCTGACCTCTAAGCAGCATTCAACACTGTGAAGCATACTGACAGTTTCTACCTGTGGCTTCTATGACCCTACACACCCCTCACTGTCTTTCTCCATCTCTAGTTGATCCTCTGCTTCCTTTAACAGCCATCTCTTCCACACTCCTTAAACACTGTAAATTCTGTAAGAGGTCCCATTCACTTCTTGATCCACATCTGCTTGCCAGGCATCTGATCCACTACCTCAACTCTCAAAAGGCTGGTGAGTGACTCAAACATTAATTTCCTGCTATGTCTGACTGATATTCAACAGCCATTTCAAACACACGTGCAAAAATGAACTCATGTCTCCTCAACTCCCCCACTGTTTCCCATCAGTGGTACTACCCACCTTTCTAGTTCAGGCTAGAAGACATAATTTTCTTCTCATCTTAGATCTAACCAATTGAGTTCTGTTGATCCCATGTCCAAATCCACACTCTTCTCTACACCATTACTGCTGCCACATTAGTTGATACCCCCAGCGCCTTCAGCAGACCTAAATTACTGCAACAATCACCCCATGTCAGTGTGTAACTCACCAGAATGGATCTGAATGCTTCTCAGGACTTACCATTGCGCCAGAGGGGCAGTACAGTCAGGCCTGGACCTTGTCCAGCCTCACTCTGTACTGCACTTTATTAATTACACTGAATACATCCTTGATATCTCAACCTCAATGTTGATTCCTCAGAGAAGGCTCTCCTAGTTACTTGTAACTGGCCTAGTTACTTCTCACTCATTACTCTTTTTAACTATTTGTTGAATTCATTTTGCTCTCCTCACTAAACTGTAAGATCAAGGAGTGCTGTATGAATATCTGTCATGTTGGTCTTTCTCTATTATGATACCCAAAAGAGAACACATCTTCCAGATGAATTTGTTAAATAAATGAGAAAATGGCAAACTACGGCAGAGTTAAAATCTTAAAAGTTACCAAAGGCTTAAAAAACTGCAACGATTATTTTCACATACTGAGGACTAAGGATAAGAAGCTTGCAGGCTCTGATGACCTAACATGGACTTTACAATGATTTGACATGGAGTTATTTTTTGTCAATTTACTTGAAAAATCATCTTTCTTAGTAAAAGACAAAAATATTTGTGGCCAGATAGTCATTTATATGATTTTCATGATATATATGATCATGGTTTCTGTTCAATTCACTCAATTTTGAAAAAAACAAGTAGGAAAAGAAAAAAAGTCACATCCAGTTATGTCATGTGCACCATCTTTCACACGGTGCACACTAGCTGATCTGTCACAAGCACAAACATGTCAATTTGTCAAATCATTCATTTGTAAATGAACTTGCCCTAAATGCCCATGTTTATAACCCAGTAAAAGGCAATATCAGATAGGACACTTTCTAACATTTCCTTCCCTTTTCTAAAGAGTACTTTATTGTCAGGGAACTAAATTGATAATTCTAAAATTTAATAGGTTAATCCACAGGGGAAAGTAGTGCAAATTTTCTTAAGAATCCATACAATGCCTGATACAAATAAAGGACGACACCTTCCAAATATACTAATTGTTCAAATAATCGTTCATCTTTTAAATTGGTTAATTGAATGAGAATGCACAGTGATAGTGTCCTTCAGGACACTGACTTATTAAATTGATTATCAATAATAAGTATCTTCTATAACAAGAATAAAGGCTAATTAAAGGCCTAATTCACTCCAGCTACCATGCCAGAAACTTCATATACTATACCTTCCTTCCTTAACATGAATTTATTAGGTAATTTATACCCCACTTCATTTATGAGGAAACTAAGGTTCAAGAGATTAAGTAGATTGCCTAAAATCATCTAATACAGAAGCCATCAAACTTCTTCTGTAAATGACCAGATATTTACTAATTCGGCACAACTACAAAGATATTGCAACTAAACTCTGACACTGTAGAACAATGTGTAAACAAATTAACTGTATTCCAATAACAATGTTATTTAAAAAATTGGCAGTGAGTTGGATTTGACCCACGCTAGAGTTTTCCAACCAGAAAAAGGATAACCGAGGTTCGAACTCAGGTCTTTCTGAGTACATGTCCATGCAACAGCATCCTCTGCCTGTAGGCACAAGGCAAGGCATGATATTTTAAAGTAGAGCGCCCATGTAAATGGGAGCCTGTGCCTGCCCTGGGAGGCTCATGGTTTAGGAAGGGAGCAGACTAGTGTGTACTTAACCAAACTATGAAGAGGAAAATGATAAAGGGTATAGCCAAGTCCCCATCTCTTTTCTACAACTAAGAATTCATTTTTTAACTAATCCCCTTAAAGGAACCCATCTCATAAAAAGTTGTGTTACAAGTAGCATGTATCAATTAATAATTTGTATTCTCATTTGTTTCTTTAATCTAGTGAATAAAATTCTCACTGATATAAGATAATTAAGTTTATGTCCACTCCTTTCTATGAAGAATGGTACCATTTTAGGCAAAAAAAAAAATTAAAAAAAAAAAGTTAATCTTGGCTACATGAATCCAATTTAACTGAGAGAAATATTAGAGAGCCAGGCCATATTTTGACGTTTAATAAGGTGCAGATAGTCAGGTTCAAATCACAGTTCTGTCATTTACTACTGGTTTGAACTTGCCTCAGGTATCTTATCTGTAAAAGGGGAAAAAATACTACTTCCCTAAATGAGTTAATAAATGTAAAGCATTCCACAAACACACAATAAATGCAAGAACAGTGGTTACATATGTGAAAGGTTAATTGTGCTTCTAGACAACTTACACATAACATTGCCAGTGAATTATCTAGATATAGTGGTTTAGCAGGGAACAAAATATAGATCTGTCATTAATAATTCTCTTGAGATACAAAAAGCAAGAAGTAGAACTGGAGAGAAAGGACATACTCCAGGAACTTCAAATCCATGCAGCTGTGGTCTCAAGCAGGGAGAGATTTTTCTATAGTTCTAAAAGCCATAAACTCAGTTATGAAAAGCAGACAGATGCTAGAGTTTCCACAGTGCTCAGAGAACACACACTGCTAAAGGGAGAAATCCCAATCCTACCCTCAAAACATCTCAAAATAGACTGAATCAAACTAAAGCTGAAACAAAGCTCAGACTCAGCTCAACTACAAATCAGACTGACTTCACTCCTACTGTAGAAACCTGACAAAGGACCTTGCCTTTTATGCAAATAATATTAACTTCATTTGCTACAGACAAAATATCCAGCACACAATCGGGGAAAGCACATGGTACACTAAAACAACAACAACAACAGCAACAACAACAACAACAACAACAAGATGATTTACAATCAAGAGAGGAAAGAATCAAAATCAGACACAAAAATGAACATACTGGAATGATCAGATGGAGAGTTTAATACTGGTATGTTCAAAATGCTAAAGAATCTAATGAAAAAGACAACATATGTGAAGAGATAGAAATATTTTAGCGAAGCTGTAGAAACTACTTTAAAAACAAATGTAAATGGCAGAAATTTAAAAAATGACATCGACAATGTTAAATTCAATAGACTTCCAAGCAGAATGGAATTGTTAGAGTAAAACTTAAATGGCTTTAAAGACATGAATAGAAAATAGAAGGAATAAAAGCAGTTGGGAGGAAGAATCGAGATCTAAGGGAAAATAACCTGTTAAATTTCTGTATAACTTGAATCTAAGAAGGAGAGGAAAAAGAGAGTAGATGACAAGAAATATTAGAAGAAGAAATGGCAGAAAAGTTACTAAAAGTCATTAAATAAAAATGTCAACCCACAGATCCAAAATGCCCAGCAAACCCCAAGAGATAAATATAAAGAAAAGACATCTAAATACATAATGATCAAAACTGTAAAAAGTAAATATAAAGAACATATTCTTAAAAGCAGAGAAAACTAGTATACATTCAGTAAACTATATGAATTATATTTGATATCTAACCAGAAACAAGTGGCAATGGAACAATATCTATAAAGTACTAAAAGAAAAAAGCTGACAATCTGGAATTCATTTCCAAGGAAATATCCTTTGAAAATAAAGATAAAATAACAACCTCATGGAGGCAAAAAATTTGAGAGAATGAAGGAAAATGACACCAGCCTGAAGCATGAATTAGGACAAAAGAATGAAAAACACCAAAAAAAGAATAAATACATGGGTAAATAGCATATAAACATTTTGTACTTTCAAAACACAAAGATATAAAGAGAGAGACTATAAATTTCATGAAGACTTAACTGTTTCAAGCAAAAATAACAATGTTGTAGAGTGTAATGTATGTAATGGTAAACAAAAAGTAAGATCATAAAGGCAAGGAGATTTAATGAAATCACACTGCTGTAAAGTTCTTACATTTTTCACAAAGTAGGATGATATTACTGGAAGGTGGATTGTGATAATTTCAAAGTGAAAATTAAAATTTTCAGCCAACACCTATAACAAAGGTCAAAAAAATTACCATATATTCAATTCTAAGGATTAATAAGCTCACAGTCAAAACTCAAAACCCATGCATGAAAGCATGATTCCATGAGCAGAAGAAACAAAATGTAGAATTAGATAAATACATAATGATTTTAGGCACAAGATATAAAATAAGAGCTTTAAAATGTTTTAAAATTAAATGTGGATATTAGAAATGTAAGTAAGAGACTATAAGTAAATGATTAATTAGATTTTTAAAACAATATAAAAATTTTATAACCAAAAAATATAATTAAATTAAAAACTTGAAGAATATGTTAAATAGATCTCTCTTACTAAGAGAAGTAGAAAAAAGAAAGAGCTAAATAACCAAAAATCAATCCCACAAAATATTCAATAATGTATTCAACTGAATACTGAAATGTGTGTGTATGTGTATGTGGGTAAAACAGAGCCAAAGAGAGTATATCCATCTCTAAATCATAAAAATAAATTACAATTGATATATTAATCTAAACTCAAAAACAAAACTATAAAAGTATTAAAATAAGTTGTAGGCAAATCCTTCAGTATGTTAAAATGTTGATATAGTCAGAATTTACTAATTTTTCCAATATGTCTTTTATCTTTTAAATGTTATTTTAAGGAATCATACTTATTCTAAATACATCACACACTTTCTACACCATACACAGCAATAAACTCAAAATGGATGAAAGACCTACACATAAGACAGGAACAAATCAAAATCCTAGAGGAGAAAACAGGCAACAATTCTTTGACCTCAGCCATAGCAACTTCTTACTAGACTTGTTTCTGGAAGCAAGAGAAACAAAAGCAAACATGAAATATTGGGACCTCATCAAGATAAAAAGCTTCTGCACAGAGAAGGAAACAATCAGCAAAACCAAAAGGCAACTTACAGAATGGGAGAAGATATTTGCAAATGACATAGCATATAAAGAGTTAGAATCCAAAATCTATGAAGCATTTAGCAAACTCAGCATCCAAATCCAGTGAAGAAATGGGCAAAAGACATGAATAGACACTTTTCCAAAGAAGACATCCAGATGGCTAACAGACACATGAAAAGATGCTCAATATCACTCATTAGCAGGAAAATACAAATCAAAACCACAATGAGATACCACTTCATACGTGTCAGAATGGCTAAAATTAACAACTCAGGAAACAACAGATGCTGATAAGGATGAGGAGAAAGGGGACACTTCTGCACTGGTGCAAACTGGTACAGTCACTGTGGAAAACAGTATTAAGATTGCTCAAAAAATTATATATATATATATATATATATATATATATATATATATATATATATAAAATTACTATGACTCAGTAATTGCACTACTATTTATCCAAAAGATACAAAAATGCTGACTTGAAGGGGCACATGCACCCCAATGTTTGTAGCATCAGGATCAACAGTAGACAAATTATGGAAAGAGCACAATGTCTATCGACTGATGAATGTATAAAGAAGATGTGGTATAGGAGTGCCTGGATGGCTCAGCTGGTTAAGTGTCCAAATCTGGCTGATAGTGCAGAGCCTGCTTCAGATTCTTTGTCTCTCTCTCTCTGCCTATCCTCCGCTCATGTGTTCTCTCCCTCTCTCTTGCTCTCTTTCTCTATCAAAAATAAATAAACAAACATTAAAAAAAGATGTGGTATAATATATACAATGGAATATTACTTGGTGATCAAAAAGAATGAAATCTTGTCATTTGTAACAATATGGATGGAACTAGAATGTATTCTGCTACGTGAAATAAGTCAAAGACAAATATCATATGATTTCACTCATGTGGAATTAAAGAAACAAAACAGATGAACATAGAAGAAGGAAAGGAAAAATGATATAAAAACAAAGAGGGAGGCAAGCCATTAGAGACTCTTAAATACAGAGAACAAATTGAGGGTTGCTGGAGGGGATGTGGTTGGGGGGTCGGGCTAGGTAGGTAATGGGCATTAAGGAGGGCATTTGTTGTGCTGAGTACTGGGTGTTGAGTGTAAGTGATGAATCACTAAATCCTACTCCTGAAACCATTATTACACCATATGTTAACTAACCTGGATTTAAATAAAATTTTAAAATAATAACAATAATTTAAAAAGGAGAAAACCCACAGACAAGGAAATTTAACCCTTTCTATTAAATATGTGCAATTTAAAATTAATGGAACTGTGGATGGTATACTATTTTTTCTACTTAAGTGAAAATTTTAAATGAGCACTATGATTTTCTAGAGTCTTTTACTATATTGAAACTTCTTTCCAATCTAACCTCTGGAAACACCCAAAGAGTACAAAATAAATAAATAAAATTCAACAGTCAGGGCTCATTGCCACTCTTGTTTTATCTCCTGTTTAATGAGCATGCCTTACCAGGAACAATAACACCCAATATAAAATGACTCACTCTTATAGAGATTTAGATATATTGCTAGTGAACCAATGTCTCCTAAAACAAAACAAATACTAAAATGCCTGTCACAACATGATTACTCTCTAAGACAGCTCTAAGTCCTGTCTCTCAAGTACAGCATCAAAAGAGCCATTCTGTTATGTTTACCCCCTACCTCAGAGCAGCTTTGAATGAAAAAGTACAAATTCAGACCATATATTGAACATTGTCCCTCTCCTGCTTGGGTCCCTCCCTTTCCCTCACCGAACACAATTCACAAAATGCCCTTCTAGCATTACCAAGTATTTTTTATTTGGTTTTATAAAAAATCACAACTGCAATGAACAGCAAGTATACCCATTTACAACATGGAATCACTTCTTTATGGCTCAGTTATTAAACCATGAAAAAAAAGTGTTTATAATCAAAGTGCTGACACATTAACAATAATGATGAGAAGGGCATTGTTATAATACAGCTGTCGCAGTTGCTCATTATTTGTGGTAGAGGAAAAATCATGTTCCAATGGCTCTTCTATAAAACATTAGTTAAAGAAATGCCAATACCAACATTCTCAAGCTGCCTCATAAGAAGCTCTCATTTTAGCTGACCTATCTGTAAGTGCCACTAAAGCCAATTTTCAGTGCTATAGAAGAATTACAAAATTGAAGTACCTCCCCACACCCTTATTTATCTGACATGTTCATAACAGAAATGCAAAACCATAAAATAGGGCTGTCTGAGCTGGGAAAACAAAGAGTAATTAATCACATTAACGGAAGCTAGCTTACAAAATGCTGAACAACAAAACATGGAAGAACCATTTCTGGAGATGTGGCTCATTTATCAGAGCTGAGAAAAGGATAGGATCTCACAAAAGGACAGGACGGGCATGAATTCTAAATGATTAGGAAATTACATGACAGGTTTCCTGCAGGTATCTTCTGTATGGAAATTCCACAGGCTCATGAATTTCACAGTAGCAAGTGAATTCTCCAATGTAAATGCCCACATTGATTTTGTACCGTAATTGAAAACATACATTCATTCAACCAAAATTGGTTAATCATCATGTTCTAGGTACTGGGCAATAGCAGTGAATGATAAAGATCCCACCCTCAATGAACTTACCTTCTGCTGGGACAGCAGACAAAATAAATGAGCAGTTTATTTAGATGGTAGAGGATGTTAAGCAGGCTATGGGATTACCTAGGAGAAAGTGACACCAGCAGATTTTGGCCTTTTCTAATAGGAAATGTGATCAGAAATTTAAAGGAGGAATAACTGATAAGGCTTCACAGGCCATGAAAAAAGGCAAAAGCTTTATTCTGACTGAGACGACAAGGCACTATAAGGTTTGAACACACCAAGGACATGATCTGACTTACATTTTAATTGGATCATTCCAATGTCTGTGTTGACAGCTGACAATAATAAAGGTTCAAGAGCAGAAGTAAGAAATGCTAAGTGAAATAAGTCAGTTGGAGAAAGATAAATACCATATGATATCACTCTATGTGGAATTTAAGAAACAAAACAAATTTACAAAGTGGGGGATAAAGAAAGACAAACGAAGAAAAAGACTCTTCACTATAGAGGATAAACTGATGGTTACCACATGGGGTGGGGGATGGGTGGAACAGGTGATGGGTATTAAGGAGGGCACCTGTAGTGGTGAGCACTGGGTGTTGTATGGAAATGTTGAATATTGTACACCTGAAACTAATACTGCACTGCTTGTAAACTAACTGGAATTAAACCAAAAACCTTTCTTAAAAAAGACTAGAAACAAAAAGAGAAGTTAACAGGTTACTGCCATAATCCAGGAAAGGGGTAATAAGTAGATCAGTCTAGGTAATATGAGTAAAGGCAATTAAGAAGTGGCCAGAATTCCAGATTTGTTTTAAAAGTAGCCAAGATAGGATTTACTGTTAGACAAATATGGGTATGAGAAGAAGAAAATCATCACATCTAACCCTAGAGATTTTGGCCCCAGCAGCTGAAAGGCTTAGAAATAAGAAGACTGTGAGAAAAAAAAAAGATCTGAAATTCAGTGTGGCACAGGGTGGACTTGAGGGATCTACTGGGCATGTAAGAGGAGACACGGCTCATGATGTTGGCTGTAGAGGCCTGCACGTTAGGAGAGAGGCTGAGTGGACACAGACATATGCAGGCCATCAATGACCATTGATCAATGGCTGCTATTTAAGACCATCAAAAATGTAACATGCATGAGATTACCAAATGGGCTGGTGGAGAGAAGAGGCCCATGTTTGAATTCTGGGGAATGAAAAGAAGTGGCTGGTAAAGGAAGAGGAAAAGCAGGAGTGTCCATGGTCCTGGGAGCCAAAGGAAGACAGAAGTTCAAACAGGAGGCAGGCCAACTGAGAACACTAAAACACCCGAAGTTTCTACAAAAAATGTGGGCAAAGCCTGTGACTGGAGTAAGTTTAAGAGAGAAGTAGGGAAGAAGAATTGGAGAGAGTGAATAAAAGACAAATCTTTCAAAGGCTGTTACTATACATAGAGACATGGAGAGATCGGGTAGGAGCTGGTAGAGACGGATGAAGAGAAGGGTTTTTGGTTTATGAAAATGGAAGAAATAACAGCTTCTTTGGATGATAATGAGAATTACTGAGAGAGGGAAACCCTGCTTGTTTGGGAAAGAAAGGGATGAATTATTGGAACTACGATCATGTGTATAAGAGAGGGAGTAATGTAGGTAGGACCAGAGATACTGTAGATAAGATGCAGGTGGAAACTTGAAGATCTCCAATGATGACTTCCTATTGCTCATTAAAATATAAAGTGTGTTTGCAAGGTGAGAGTAAGGATGGGAGAGAAATTGGGAAGCTTCAGGTTACAAAGGTATAAAACAGTCAAGCCAGAGAGTGGTAGAGTGAATGCGTGATGGGACTGCAGCATGAAATACTGGCACCGCCGAGGACACATCAATAGTTACAAACTGAAAGCAAGAGCAATCTGCATGCTGGCTGTTTCTCCACAGCCATATTTTGCTGCAGGGGTGCAGGTGCAGAGTAGATAGATAACAGGATTTACCAGGGTTGAGTTGTGCCTTGGGAGAATAACAAAGTTAGCAAGAGAGAGGGAGCTGAAGATGTGTGCAAGGACACACGCTAGCCAAGAAGAGATGAAAGGACAAGAGGGAAGGGAGATACTGAAAAGTGGGAAGCATTACTAAGTCCCATGTCACAGGGAGGTAAAGGATTGCTGGATTCCAGGCATTAGAGAATGTGGGCTAGTAACACAGAAGATGGTAGTCTGAGAAAGATGCTTCAGATTTGGAGAGGACACTGTAAATGGACATATCTAGTGGAATGCCAAATGGTGAAGAGTGAAAGCAAATGACTCTAAAGCCTGTCTTTCTACTGAATGCTGTATTAGTTCTTTATCACTGCAGCAACAAAATGCCTCAAACTTAGTGACTTCAAATAACACAAACCTATACAGTTCAGTAGGTCAGAAGTCCAAAATGAGTCTCACTGGACTAGAATCAGGGTCCTCGGGGTCATTCATTTCTGAAGGCTCTCAGGTAGAAGGGATTTCTTTGCCATGCCCAGCTTTTAGGGGTGCCTGCATTCTGGCCCATGGCCCTCTTCCATCTGCAAAGTCTGCAAGAGCAGGTCAAGTGTTTCTCATTTCACTTCACTCTGACCTCCTCTTCTGCCTCTTCCACAGATACCCCTATGATATTACCCAGATACCATCAGGTCAGCTGATTAGCAACCTTAATTCTATCTTCTACCATAATTCCATTATTTTATGCAACATGACAAACACACCCATAGGTTCTAGGTTTAGATGAGGACATCTGGGGATGGGGGTGCATTTACTACATTGTAATTATTTAAACATCATCATACAACCATTTGTATGAAGGGAATGTAACAGAAGAATAGAAATACATACTGTTTCAAATTCATTTTCCCCCCTGGATTTATCTTTTTAATAGCATTGCTTATACCGTATAAGAACTAATTTGAGATTGACAGAGCACCTATCTGGTAGCAGGGTAACAAGCCAGACACAGTCTCAGTGGCAACAAACACCTGTATAATTTAAGATTGATCAGAGGTCATCTATATGAAACAATGTATTTACATAATCATATTTCCAGGAACCTGAGCAAAGTACTTCACGTTGAACATATATCTTACTTTGTTAAAACTGTACCACCTTTGGATTACAAATAAAAACCCAGCTGGTTTATTCTTTCTTCTTAGCATAACCTTCAATAACAAATAGCGAAGTGCTTTATTTCTTTATCCTGCCTGAACTAATTTTTGCTATTCAATAGAAATGCCTGCAATGCACTTTTCCCCTTTCCATTCTTCCTAGGGATCCCTTTCCTCATTGCTAAGGAGATGTGCCTTGTAGCCTAGTGACCTCCGGGCATGCACATCCTGGTAGTAAAGTATGCTATGCTCCCCATAATGTCAGTCATTATTCTTCCTGACTTTACTTGTGCTCTCTGGTTGAAGCACTTAAGATTAATGAAGCATTTGTTCTCAATCAAGAAGCTATTTATGAATATAGTTCCACTTACAATAAGCTATGTAGACTTTCTTTCTCTCATTACCAAGTGGAGGGAGGAGAATGATGTTTATTGAAAGGAAGGCGAAAGTACAGGAGGAAAAATGATTTGTGACTTTTTAGCCTATAAGAAGTTCCCTAACAGGAAGGCCTCCACATCAGGGTTATGCTTTCAGGATAACTGTTACTCTCAAATGTGCTGTCCTGTTTGGTTAAAGTAACATAATTATTACTACCCTGGCCTTTGTGAGCCAAGGGTTCAGGCCACAGCTGTTTAGAATAATCTGCCTCTTTAGGAGGCAAGAGGTCATTGTGAACCCAAATGTGTTCTCTCAAATGGGAGAGTGTGGTCCTGGCTACTGTCCTAAAGGGAAACCCCAATGGAGAGGAGCAGTTACAGAAGCAACTACTTGGCTACAAACAACCACTGCTCACTTGTAAATGCCCTACCTTTAACAAGAATTGAGCCTTTCTCTTTCTACTAGCTTTACTGTATATTGGGATCAAAGTCAGCCGACAGCCTCCCATCACCTAGTCTTAACAGTGTCTCATGGAATTAAAAAAAAAAAATGCAGCATAACACACATCACAGGGAGCAGCAGCGCCACCATGACCTCTCAAGGCCATAAGCCAATCTGATCTAAAAATCAATGTCTCTGATCTACAAAGCCACTTCAGAGCCCTTCGTAAAAGAAAAATGTCAATGTTGTTGTCAGTTGTGAAATTGGATTCAAGAGATTATCCAGTTCTGGGGAAGGTCCTATGGGCAGAAACTAAAGTAAATGTGAAAGAGTAAAGAAATTGCTCTACTCAACTACCAGTAATGCTTATTACCCTACATTAAGTAGATAAATAATTCTAGAGTAATTACACTAGAAGTTAGTGCTGGATTAATTTTCAATGTAAACAAAAAAATCATTCCAAAACATTTGTTCAAAAACTGGTCAATTGCCTAGCCTTCTTCCCACTCTAAAAATAAGAAACTGAGAAAAAAAGAGTCTGGGCCTGGAAATCTGAAGACCTGAGGAGTCCCATGAACCCAGGGTTTTTCACCATATTGTAAAAGACTTACTGTCTCAAATCCTGGTTCATTATCTTTAAAAGGAGATTTTTGAGAGAGATGAAGAATTCTTTAGTCCTTGTCAGTATTACACTTTATGGAAGCTATATGCTACTATTATTAGTTTATATTTAAATCAAGAGTTATCTTGAATTTGTTAGTCAAAAGTTGAAAAATAAAACCTTTTCTAAAATTAAAGACTTTTAAGAGCATAATTATTCATACTTTCTAACATCTATTATCAATGCCATTATTTATATATCTGGAGAGCTGAAGAGAGAGAATAAGGGTTGTGTTATGTGGTAAAGGTAACATAAACCTTATAGATACAAATTTTCTTTACTAATATCCACCCGAAGAGAATTCCTACTTTACAGAGAGGTCAAACACTACTTGAGATTCAACATAGCTAAGTTAGGATTGCTTCATAACAGATGCACCTCCATCTATAGGACCCAGTCTCAATGCAATGTAGAAACCTAAGACTACCTAATAAACCACCTTCCTCCACCCACCAATCATCAAGCAGAGTAAAGAGAAAGCTACACAGGTTGGTACTTCGTTGTTCCCAAAGGTCTGAAGAGCAACCATTTCTTCTGATCCGTTGTTTGACACGTTATCCATTGCGCCACTGACCCGTCCCTGAAGAGCAACCGTTTCTAAGAGGCAGATCATTTTCACCTGAGATCTAAGAGTTGACAGTTAGACTAAGATACACTCCAAAGATAAGAGTTAAGACAAATTTCAACAAATGAGTTAGAGTCTTCAGTTTGCAAGCCTTAACACTGTGGGATGAGTTTTGTAAACACCACTATCTCAGGAATTTCCATAATTAACTGCAGAAAAAAGACTTCATTTTCTTTCAGAAGTCAAATAAAATAGCTAAGTTCAGAGGGCATGAATGACAACCTCTACCCATCTATAGAGATCACTTATTTACAGTCAAGCAGTAAAACAATAAATACCAAAATGTTTACCTTTAATTGCTATAATTGCACATTCCATTCTTTATAAGGAAAGGAAATGCAATTCCACATGGTCATCAAGGTATAATGTGCTCATATCTATTTGTTTCTCAATTTTAAAAAACAAGCAAATAAGAAAAATAAAGGGCACCGGAATAAATGTGAAAACACATTTTCATGTTTGAGTTTTGATTTCCTGAAACCATTTTGGGGGAAAAAGCCCCCAGACATAATGTTACACATATATAATTTCATTATTCTACAGAGTACAATAAATGGTTTCCAATAGATAATAAATGTGTGCAATTACGAAGTCTGTGCATTTCATAATACAGAATGAAAATTCCAACCTCTAAAGGGTTTTTTAAATTTTTCATTACAAAACCTGCTTTTTGATAAAATGGCAATATTCCCCAAGAATATAGTATACAGCTACTTTTATACTTTAAAATAAAAATATTGAAGCAAATTCTCCTAAATTAAGTATAACAGGATATGTTGAAATAACAAAAATTTAGAAGATAATGCAAATCGTCATGCATTCCAAACAGCAGGCAGATAAAGTTACAGTAAGGTCTTGAAGTTCTGGTTTGTTAAAAAATTTCCTTTAGCTCATAAAAACTATACTCATCTGGCTAATAATAACCTGTGCCACCTCTATTCCTATACTTTTTCTGTTACTCATTATCTCTGACTAGGTTAAGAAGTGCACAATAAATTTAGTATTCTTCAAGGTCCCCAATTCTAAAGGAAAGCTAATTAAAGCAAAATGGAAACACAAAGCAACACTGACTCAAGGGATTCTAGGGTCAGAGAAGACCTTTGATATAATCTCTAGTAGAACCTTCTCATTACATTCATTGCTTTTAAATCTTTCTTTAATTTAGATTTTGTTTAGATTATAAGTATGTGAGCTACTGAATCCACCGTGCACGCCAAAGAATTATTTAAGATAATAAAAAACCTCCCTTGTAAGACAGAGCACAAATGATATATACTTTATTTAAAATTTAAGATGGCACTCTACAGTACAGGTGTAATGCTGCCAAGGACAGAAGGCTGGCCACTTATGATATGTCAAAGTCATAAATCTGAGAATGATATGACTCTCCATGATAAGTTACCAATTTTCACATGCAGTTTTCATGGACCATTTATGGCAGTAAAACAAAACTTCAGAGCCCCTGGCCCCCGATAGGTCTCTGAAAAAATATCCAAATTTCTTAGAAAGAAAAGAACCACCACCTTTTTAACCTCTTGAACATGCTTATATGAAGGGAGGAGCCAGATGGCGGAGAGGAAGGGAGCTCTGTTAACTTCATCTGCCCCATCTATGGAACTGAGAAGCACATTACTCTCATCTGCAAGAGTGGAAGGAGAAAATACAGACTCCAGAAAGAAGAGAACCTCAAGGTTACCTGAGTGAGTGAGTGCGAACTGGGGAGATTGGAAAACGGGCCAGCCCGAGACAGGCAGGGGAGGTGGGAGCCCCAGCCCAACGCAGGGCAAGCAGACAGAGCCCAAGAGACAAAGGGAGGAGACAGAAAGACTGAACACGCTCATAGTACTGTCTCTGGGGAAGAGGTAAAGAATGCTTAACCGCGCTTGGAGAGAGAAGCTCACTCCATAGATAACTGCTGGGTAGCCCAAATCCCAAACCCAGGTGGCGCAAGGGAAAGAACAGCTTCCAGCCCTGTGCCATCTTGGCGGTGGGTCAGCGGCCTCAGCAGCAGCGGTTTCAGGGGTGCTCACTTCGACCTCGGTTTTGGGAGTGGGAGCACGCACCTCATTTCCACGGCGCATCTCGCCCCCAGCATTGGCTGCGCAAATCCTGAATCCCAGGTGCCAACAGGGAAAAAATAGCCCCCATATCTGTGCGATCCTGACAGGGAGTTGGCAGCGGTGGAGGCCTGGGCACACACTCAGGCTGCAGGAGGTCCCAGCTCATTTCCAGCAGCTCCCAGAGCCTCCCGCAACAGCTGTGCTGTTCCTCCCCCAAAGCGATGGGCAATCCTGGCTGGGGGTTGGGTCTGTGACAGATTGCACTTCACCTCCTGCTGCGCATCTCGCCTCAGGCAGGGGCAGCCGAAATCCCTGCCTGAGCCAAGACAAACCAATTCCTCCCCCTAAGAAGGCAGCCATCAAAGCAAATATATCTCATCTGATGTAGCATAAAAGTGCATGGACTGGAACTCTGAACCCAGGCGGGCCTGGAAAATACAACTCGGCTCAACCACAGCACAATGAGATCCGACTCATGAGAGTGGCTTACAGTGCCTAGTTCAAGTGGAGCTTGGCAGGATGCCATTGTACTCTGCAGACACCAAGGCAGAGCAAGACGTACCACACCAAACCACGCCTATCCAACAGGGGGAGCTGCTGTTTTTTTGCGGGTTTTTGTTCGTTTTTTTATATATATATATAATTTTTTTCTTTTTCTTTTTTCTTCATTTTTCTCTTCTTTTCTTCTTTTTCTGTACGTATTTTTTATTATTATTACTTTTTTTAACTTAAATTTTTTTAAATTTTTACTCCTTATTTTCCTTTTTCCTTTCTCCCTTTATTTACCTTCTTGCAATCCAGATATATTCTCCTCTATCTAATCCCAACCTCTCCCCTCAACTAGGCATACACTTTCAGACTGTCCACTGTCTTTTTTTTTTTTAGGCAATTTAAAAAAAATTTTTTAAAGTTTTTTTATTTATTTTTTTTATACAGACAGAGACAGAGCATGAGGGGGGGAGGGGCAGACAGAGAAGGACACAGAACCGGAAGCAGGCTCCAGGCTCTGAGCTAGCTGTCAGCACAGAGCCTGACGCGGGGCTTGAACCCACGAACGTGAGATCTGACCTGAGCCGAAGTCAGAGGCTTAACCGACTGAGCCACCCAGGCGCCCCTGTCTACTGTCTTTTGTTGTCTCTGACTCCCTTTATTTTTTTATTTATTTTCCTTTTCTTTCTTTTCTTCTTCACTTCTTTTCATCACTTTCCTCTCCATTTTCTTTCCTTTCTTTCCCCTTTTTAATGTGTTTGTTTGATTTGTCTGTGCGTTTGTGTGTCAGTGTTTACTCTGTGTCTGTCTGTCTGTTTTCCTTCTTTGGGCTACACCAAGAAACAAGCCAAAGTGTGCATGACAATGAGTCCCAAATATTGCAGAGTAGGGAAACAGAATATTCAAAGGCAAAAAAAGAGAAACTGAGAGACACCAATAAAAGAAAATTTCCTGAAACAACAGGCCCAGGATGGTCAATAAGCCTCCGTTAACAGAGAAATATTAACAGGTGCACAGTGCAAAACGATCTTTCTAAAGGTGAAAAGAGACAGAAATATCACAAAAATACAAAACAAAGGAACTCTCCCCTGAAGAACCTCCAGGAGGAAGTAACAGCCACAGAACTGCTCAAGGCAGATCTAGACAACATACTGGATCAAGTATTTAAAAAAACTTGTCATAAAATTAATTCCTGGGGTTGAGAAAGGCATAAAAGAATCAACTGAGACAATGAATAGGCACTTTGAAAATAGGTGTGATGAGTTAAAAATGGTTATAGATGAGGTGAATAACAAACTGGAGGCAGCCACCTCAAGGATTGATGAGGCAGAGAGAATAGGTAAATTAGAAGATATAGTTATAGCAAAGGAGGAAGCTGAAAAAAAGAGAGAGAAATTAATCCAGGAGCAGGAAAGGAGAATTCAAGACCTGAGTGATACAATCAAACAGAAAAATACCCATATCATAGGAATTCCTGAAGAGGAAGACAGAGAGAAAGGTCCTGAGGGGATACTAGACCAAATTATAACTGAGAATTTCCCAAATCTGGGGAAGGAAATAGACATTCAAATTCAAGAGGCACAAAGAATCCCCTTAAGACGTAACTTGAATCAGCCTTCGGCACGACATATCATAGTGAAACTGGCAAAATATAAAGATAAAGAGAGAATTCTGAAAGCAGCTAGAGAGAAAAGGACACTCACATACAAAGGGAAACCTATCAGAGTGGTTACAGACCTATCTAATGAAACTTGGCAGGCCACAAAGGAATGGCAGGAAATCTTCAATGTGATGAACAGAAAAAACATGCAGCCAAGAATCCTTTATCCAGCAAGCCTGTCATTCAAAATAGAAGGACAGATAAAGGTGTTCCCAAATAAACAAAAATTGAGACAATTCATGACCAACAAAACAGCCCTACAGGGAATCCTAAGAGGGACTCTATGAGGGAAATGTTGCAAAGAATACAAGGTGCCAGAGACACCACTATAAACATGAATTCTAGGGAGCACAATGACTCTAAACCCATATTTTTCAATAATAACATTGAGTGTAAATAAACTGAATGCTCCAAACAAACGACACAGGGTAGCAGGATGGATAAAAAAAATAAAACCCATCTATTTGCTGTCTACAAGAGACTCATTTTCGACCGGAAGACACCTTCAGGTTGAATGTAAAGGGATGGAGAAATATCTATCAGGCAACTGGAAGCCAAAAGAAAGCTGGAGTAGCCATACTTATATCAGACATATTGGACTTTAAAGTAAAGGCAGTAACAAAAGATGAAGAAGGACATATATAATAATTACAGGATCTTTCCATCAGGAAGAGCTAACAATTATAAATATCGATGCACCAAATTTGGGAGCACCCAAATACATAAAACAATTAATCACAGAAAGAAACCATCTTATTGGCAAAAATGTGCTAATTGCAGGGGACTTTAATACTCCACTGACAGCAAGGGATAGATCAACCAGGCAGAAAATGACTAAGGAAATAATGGACCTGAATGACACATTGGAACAGATGGAACTGATAGATATATTTAGAACTCTGCATCCTGAAGATAGGAAATTCACCTTCTTGTTGAGTGCACATGGAACATTCTCCAAGATAGATCACATACTGGGGCATAAAGCAGCCCTCCATAAGTATAAATGAATAGAGATCATACCATGCATACTTTCAGATCGCAATGCTATGAAACTTGAAATGAACCACAGGAAAAAGTATGGAAAACCTCCAAAAATGTGGAGGTTAAAAACCACCCTACTAAATCATGATTGGGTTAATCAGGCAATTAGAGAAGAAATTAAAAAATATATGGAAGCCAATGAAAACAAAAATACAACAATCCAAAATCTCTGGGATGCAGCAAAGGCAGCCCTAAGAGGAAAGTATATTGCAATCCAGGCCAATCTCAACAATCTAGAAAAAGCGCAAATTCAAAATTTAACACAGCCCCTACTGGAACTAGAAGGGGAACAGCAAAAGCACCCCAAACCCAGCAGAAGAAAAGAAATAATAAAGATCAGGGCAAAAATAAACAATATAGAATCCAAAAGAACAGTCGAGCAAATCAATGAAACCAAGAGTTGGTTCTTTGAAACAATAAACAAAATCGATTAACCTCTAGCCAGGCTCCTCAGAAAGAAAAGAGAGAGCACCCAGATAGACAAAATTATGAATGAAAAAGGATCTATCACAACCAATCCCCTAGAAATACAAGCCATCATCAGAGATTACTATGAAAAATTATATGCCAACAAACTGGACAACACAGAAGAAATGGACAAATTCCTAAATGCACTTGCACTGCCAAAATTCAAACGGGAAGAGATAGAAAGCATGAATAGACCGATAACCAGTGAAGAAATCAAATCCGTTATCAAAAATCTCCCAACGAATACGAGCCCAGGGCCAGATGGCTTCCCAGTGGAATTCTACCAGACATTTAAAGCAGCGCTCATACCAATTCTTCTCAAACTATTCCAAAAAATAGAAATAGAAGAAAAATTTCAAAACTCATTCTACGAAGCCAGCATCACCTTGATACCCGAACCAGACAGGGACCCAGCCAAAAAAGAGAACTAGAGACCAATATCTTTAATGAATACAAATGCAAAAATACTCAACAAGATACTAGCAAATCAAATTCAACAGCATATAAAAAGAATTATACATCATGATCAAGTGGGATTCATTCCTGGGTTACAGGGATGGTTCAATATCTGCAAAGCCATCAATGTGATCCATCACATTAACAAAAGAAAGGATAAAAACCATATGATCCTGTCGATAGATGCAGAAAAAGCATTTGACAAAATACAGCACCCTTCTTAATAAAAATCCTTGAGAAAGTCGAAGTAGAAGGAACTTACCTAAACATTATAAAAGCAATTTATGAAAAGCCCACAGCTGATATCATCCTCAATGGGGAAAAACTGAGAGCTTTCCCCCTGAGATCAGGAACACGACAGGGGTGTCCACTCTCACCACACTGTTTAACATAGTGCTGGAAGTCCTAGCATCAGCAATCAGACAACATAAGGAAATAAAAGGCATCAGAATTGGCAATTAAGAAGTCAAACGTTCACTTTTCACAGATGACATGATACTCTACATGGAAAACTCAACTGACTCCACCAGAAGCCTTCTAGAACTGATCAATAAATTCAGTAAAGTTGCAGGGTACAAAATCAATGTACAGAAATTAGTTGCATTCCTATACACCAAAAATGAAGCAGCCAAAAGAGAAATCAAGAAACTGATCCCATTCACGATTGCACGAAAAACCATCAAATACCTAGGAGTAAACCCAACCAAGGATGTAAAAGACCTATATGATGAAAGCTATATAAAACTGATGAAAGAAATTGAAGACGACACTAGGAATGGGAAAACATTCCCTGTTCATGGATCAGAAGAATAAACATTGTGAAAATGTCATTACTACCCAAAGCAATATACACATTCAATGAAATCCCCATCAAAATTGCACCAACATTCTTCTCAAACCTAGAACAAACTATCATCAAATTCGTATGGAAACACAAAAGAACCTGAATAGTCAAAGTCATATTGAAGAAGAAAACTAAAACGGGAGGCATCACAATCCCACACTTTAGTCTCTACTACAAAGCTGTCATCATCAAGACAGTATTGTATTGGCACAAAAAAAGACACATAGACCAATGGAATAGAATAGAGACCCCACAACTGGGCCCACAAATGTACGGCCAATTAATTTTTGACAAAGCAGGAAAGAGTATGCGATGGAAAAAAGACTGCCTCTTTAGCAGGTGGTGCTGGGAGAACTGGACAGCAACATACAGAAGAATGAAACTAGACCACTTTCTTATACCATACACAAAAATAAACTCACAATGGCTGAACGACCTGAATGTGAGACAGGAAACCATCAAAACCCTCGAGGAGAAAGTAGAACACAACCTCCTTGACCTCAACCACAGCAATTTCCTACTCGATACATCCCCAAAGGCAAAGGAAATGAAAGCAAAAATGAACTCTTGGGATCTCATCAAGATAAAAAGCTTCTGCACTGCAAAGGAAACAATCAAGAAAACTAATAGGCAACGGGATGGGAAAAGATAGTTGCAAATGACATATCAGATAAAGGGCTCGTATCCAAAATCTACAAGGAACTTACCAAACTCTACACCCAAAAAACAAATAACCCAGTGAAGAAATGGGCAGAAGACATGAACAGACACTTCTCCAAAGAGGACATCCAGATGGCCTACAGACACATGAAACGATGCTCAACATCACTCATCATCAGGGAAACACAAATCAAAACCACACTGAGATACCACCTCACACCAGTCAGAGTGGCTAAAATGAACAAAGCAAGAGACTATAGATGCTGGCGAGGGTGTGGAGAGA
>NC_043712.1:59761754-59856292 GCF_006229205.1 Suricata suricatta
CAACAATATCCAAAATATGGAAAAAGCCTAAATGTCCATCACCTGATGAACGGATCAAGAAGATGTGGTATATATACACAATGGAGTACTACATGGCAATGAGAAAGAATGACATATGGCCATTTGTAGCAAAGTAGATGGACCTCGAGGGTGTCATGCTAAGCGAAATAAGTCAGGCAGAGAAGAACAGATACCATATATTTGCACTCATAGGTCTAACAGGAGAACAGGAGAAACCTAATGGAGGACCAGGGGGAGGAGAAGAGGGAAAGAACGTTGGGGAGAGAGAGGGACGCAAAACTTGAGAGACTATTGAATGCTGACAATGAACTGAGGGTTAAAGGGAAAGGGGGAGGGGGGAAAAGAGGTGGTGGTGATGGGGGAGGGCACTTGTGGGGAAGAGCACTGGGTGTTGTATGGAAACCAATATGACAATAAACTATTTAAATAAAAACACAGGCTGTTAAAAAAAAATAACATGCTTATATTTATTTACCCTTTAAAATTCTGTCCTATAAATTCTTCAGAAATTAATATAGAAAATCCTATTCTTACTCTATATAATATTAAGCACATGGGTTATTTATTTTTACAATATTAGTATTTAGGTTTCCATTCCAGACATCTAACATCTTTCTTCATAGGCAGGAGTGTAGCCCTAAAGGAATATTCAGGTAGTTCATAGAAATACCCAGACTCAAAAGAAATGTTTTCAGTATAGGGATAAAAAATAAAGTGGTTGGAAAAAAAACCTAAATGAAAACAATACAAATTTTATATTTTTATAGTGAGAATACTAGCATTTTTAGTTAGTAGTAACCTGTAATCATTATTCAGTGTAAATCATTAAACAGATTAGAGAAAAACTACAGAAATATTAGTCAAAGTGATTAGATTCACATTAAGAATTCAAATAATAAGAAATACATGCTAGAACTGGAGGTTTTTTTTAATTTTTTAATGTTTTTTTAAATTTATTTTTGAGAGACAGAGATAGCACAGGCAGGGGAGGGTCAGAGAAAGAGAGAGAGAGAGAGAGAGAGAGAGAGAGAGATACAGAATCTGAAGCAGGCTCCAGGCTCTGAGCTAGCTGTCAGCACAGAGCCCAATGCAAGGCTTGAACCTACAAACCATGAAGTCATGACCTGAGCTGAAGCCGGACCCTTAACCAACTGAGCCCCCCATATACCCTAGAACTGGGGTATTGACAGTATTGAACTTGATAATGTTTGGCATGTGCTCTCAATTGATACAGTATCAGAGTAAAACATTTTCCAAAATAAGTTTTATAAATAGTCACAAAAAGGCTGAAAACAGAGCTGAAAATAACCCAATACAGCTGGGTTTTAAGCCATAAACTGATATGTAGCTTTCAGATAGTTGTACCGATTTACCTAAGCAGTACTGAAATAGAAAAACAGGCACACTGAATTTTAGTTAGAAAGACTGGACGTACAACCTGAATGTGAGGATAGACAGGTATTTGTGGGGTTCTTTATCTAATTTCATTTCATTTGAATTTGGATATAGAGCCAGGATCCTAGAATCCAAGTTAGGGTACAATCTAAAATTTGTAACTAATCTCTCCACCAACACATTGAGTTGAAGCTGCAATACAGCTTCTTCTTTCTTGTTTTAACTGATATAAATGGATAAAGAAAAGGAAGCAAAATGAAACACAGAGAGTACTAAAGAAAAACTCTGGAAACAGAGCACTGAAGGCCACAAATAAAGGTCTGGCCCCTATCACTGTGATCACAACCTTCTTACTTTATGCTTCACCTGTTCAGAAATGATCCAACACTGCACCAGGTATGAGGGTGCTACAGAGGTAAATGAGACAAAGTTCTGGCCTCCGGTTACTTAAAACCTATCAGAACATTTGGGGCCAGAGCAATGCACCTCTTTAGAATTAGTAAATAAAAAGACGGCTGGTCTGTGCGTATTGATCCCAGACTTGCATAAGTCCGCAGTTACCTTGCCAAAGTGGACAGTGACAAAACCAACTACCTTCTAATCCCATGAGAATTTCCTTATGAATACGTGAATTAATTGGGAATAGATTAAATAATCCCTACAATGCGTTTGCTTCCAAAATTTAAATTACTAATGATAAATTAAATTACTCTATGATACAGTTACTATTATAGTCCTCTTTCCTGCCTAGCTTTGTTGAAATACAGTTGACATATGACATTATAAGTTTAAAATGTGTAATGTGATGATTTATTTACATGCTGAGAAATAATCACCAAAATAAGGTTTGGTAACACATCATCACCTCACATAATTTCTTTTACTTATTTTTTTGTGGCAAGAACATTAAAGATCTTAGCAACATTCAAGTGCAGTACTATACAATACAGGATTTCTAACTATAGATACTATACTGTATATTATATTCTCAGAATAAACTGGAAGTTTGTTCCCTTTAACTGAAGTCTGATCCTCCATACCTGGTGATCATCAGTATACTTTATATTTCTATGAGTTCAGTGGGGTTTTTTTTCTTTAAGATTCCACGTATACATGAGAGCATATAGCATTTGTCTTTCTCTGACTTATTGCACTGAGCATAATGTTCTCAAGGTCCATTTACAATGTTGCAAATGGCAGGATTTCCTTCTTTTTCATGGATGAGTATGAAATTTCAGTGTGTATCTACATATATACATACCACATTTTCTTTATTCATTCATTCATCATATGAGAACTCTTTAAAATGAATCTTTAAAAAAACAGAACCACCCTCAATTTTCACATATACCTTATACAGATAAATATAAGGTATTTCAGTCTCCCTCTTCTTATCCTCCAGATATGCAAAGTACTCATCATAAAAGGAAACAGAATTAGCTGAAACAATCACATTTGTTGGTTAAATATACATCCCAAGCAAAATAGGCTATTGGAATATTTTGCATTCATGATGAATAAGTCTTATACTCACAAAGTATGTTTAAAAAGAAAATCCTACAAAATATTTAGGAATGAGAGTTAGTGACATACAAACCAGCAATGAATATCATCTGACTCCACCCCTGCACTGTTAGATCTCTATCAGCTCCTTTGGAGCCTCCATTAAAAGGAGCTGTAAGTCTCCTCTGGAACATAAAACTGACAATGTGAGACTGATTCCTGAAGAATTCAGGTCTAAGGATACTTTTAAAATGCAGTAATTCCAGGGGCAACTGGGTGGCTCAGTCACTTATGGCCTGACTCTTGATTTCAGCTCAGGGCATGTTCTCATAGTTCGTGAGTTCAAGCCCTGCATTGGGCTCTACACTGGCAGCACAGAGTCTGCTTGAGATTCTCTCTCTCTCCCTCTCTCTGATCCTTATCCACTCACGCTATCTCAAAATACATAAATAAACTTAAAATTATGTTAATTAATTAATTAAAATAAAATAAAATGCAATCATTCTAGCCACAAAATCCAAAGAATCATACTTGTCTACTAAAAATTAATATTGTAACACAGACATACTAAATAAGGGAGTTAAAGCTAAAATATTATCAGTTACTTCTCTGCAATGCTTAAACTACAATTCACTGATTTCTAAAGAGAAATAAGTAGGAATAGAGCTTAGACAAAGTTCACCCAAATGGATACATTGAAAAACCACCTGGCTCACTGTGAATTCAGGCCATTTCCACTGAGAAATATGTGGGTCTAAAAAAAAATCACTATAAAATTGTAAGAGTTTCCATTTCTGGGAGGCCTAGATGATTCAGTCAGTTGAGCGCCTAACTCGTGATTCTGGCTCAGGTCACATTCTCATGATTGTGAGACTGAGGCTCGTGTCAGACTTCACACTAAACATGGAGCCTGGTCAAGATTCTGTCTCTCTCTCTCCATCTGCCCCTTCCCTGTGCACACTTGCAGGAACGCTCTCTTTCTCTTTCTCTGTCTCTCAAGAAAGAATAAAAAATAAACTTTGTTTAAAATAAAAAGTTTCAATTTCCAATGCAAATTGAAAGAGATTAACATGGTATCAAGATTACAACACAAGGGTCCCCTGGGTGGCAGCCGGCCTCAGCTCAGGTCATGATCTCACGGTCTGTGGGTTCGAGCCCTGCGTAGGGCTCTGTGCTGACAGCTAGCTCATGGGCCTGGAGCCTGCTTCAGATTCTGTGTCTCCCTCTCTCTCTGACCCTCCCCTGCTCATACTGTTTCTCTCTTTCTCTCTTAAAAATAAATAAAACATTTAAAAAAATTTTTAAAGATTACAACACAAAAGTCATATTTTCCCAGGGTGTGAGAAGTTAAGATTAATAGAAGTTTTAAATCATATCTAAAGAGTTATTAATCTAGTATTCCCTTCTTCTGACATGCTAACGGAAAACAGCAGAAAACTATCAGAAGCAGCCTGAGAATCAGGGTGGGTGGCTTAGGCCTGGCCGTGGCTCCACCGTGCAAAGACGATGGTACCTTATGTAACAGAACTGCTCAGTGTGTAAGCACAGGAGTCAAGCTTGTGGATGAAACAGAGAATTCTTCAGGCCTTGGTCAACTGGAATAGAATATCTCTAATCTCTAAACCTATACTTTAGAGTGAATGAAAAGACATCATGGCCAGACTGATTCTACAAAGCTTTATGTTGGCTCATACAATAAATATAGGACATGCAGGGTAAATAAGAATTGAACTTATTACAGCAGGACTTCCTGGTCGATTTTAAGGTAACTCTACATTTATATAGTTTTTGTTAATATAATGATTACATCAAAGGAAATATGAAAATGTTTTGTGGGCCCACTAATGAAAGACCTTTTAAATTAGATATAGTGCTTCTAACACCAAATAGATCAGATTATTTGGGCTATAAAGAATGTCCATACTTTCCTCCAGTTTTCCCTCACTACCTAAAGTGAATGCCAGCAATAAAATCACTCAGAAAGACATTCTCAGATATGTTTAATTTATAGTCACCATATGTCTCTTTCAACACTGAGAGCTAAACATACATATTATGACATAAATTTACATAATGTAAGCCATTTTCCTTATATTGTTCTTCAGGTTCTTAACTCTAGTTGCAAAGAAATTTAATTCATTGTCATTAGAGATCACTGAGAAATAAAGCAATGCTGTTATTACGAATGAAATAATCTGCTCTGAGATCAAGAGTGAGGGTACAATGTTGAGATCTAACAGGTCCTAACTTTCAAAAATGTTCTGATACTTCCTGAAGGGGAATTGTTAAGAAATATCAAGGTAGCACATAATAAAATGGAAAAACAGATGACAGGATAGATTAGTGGAACAGAACTTAATGGTTGGATGTAAGCTAAAGTTTCAACAGGGTTCATCAGGAAAATCAATTTAAAATAAGAAGGAATCTGTGCCTCCCAAGTGGGGTATCATTTGATTTTGAAAGATTTTGTCTCAAGCTCATGGTAGTGCCTACCACAGGGCAGAATTCAAAGTTGTTGAAGTATGAATGCATGAATGAATACCTGGGAAAAGACCGCATGCTAGTGGAAAAGTTATATATGAGCATGGTTTCATCAGGGATGAGTGAGGATCCTCACCTTGACTGTTACTTAGAATATTTATTTTTAAGAACTGCAAAATAGAGCTAGGCCAGAAAATGAAGGAATATTTTAGACTTGCTTTGATAAACTCCTGAGTAGAGAAGTGACACCCAGAAATTTATTTAATATTTCTATAATGAACAGAGCCACCAGAAAGGATGATTTGGAAAGAAAAGAATGGGAATGAAGGTAAGTGTAGAAGTGTACACAAAAGCATGTGCACAGGCTTACCTTATTGCTAGATTTAAATGTGTCCACACTGGACAGAGTGAGAAGAGAGGTTAGAATATATTAAAATAGGCCACTTACTGCTGTCCATGCATTTTTTTTGCACCGAGCACATAGCCATCCATCACATATCTCGTGAGAAGGGATACCATAGCAACCTATAAAATAATAGTATGGATCCATGAATTAGGTCTTTCATATTTTGGCAATATTATACATCTTAGCACTGAATAAGTAAAAGCAGAACTGCCCACCATGATACCATTCTTGAGTCTCACTGCTTAGAACAAAACATAAACCAGACTGTCTCAAAGATACTTTTGGTTCTCATGCCTCATAACTAATAGGATCAGTCCTAGGAGACATGAAAGTATGGGTCATAATCATTACTAAATATTCATAATAGCTATCAGAGAATACTGATGATAACTCTTGCAATAAGTAAATTTCTAAATTGTTGCGTCCAGTCCTTTACTCATACAAAACGTATTTCAAAATAAGCTGCAATTTATGAAACAAAATTTGGGGAAGCTTTAAAATGATACAATAAATAAATTTTGACATATTTTGCAAATTAATGTAATTTAAAATTACATTTCAAATATGTTTAATTAGCTTTAATTTCAGTGATAGGGACAGAGGAGGCACAATTCAAGATTAGTGATGAAGGGGTATCTTCAATTCTACTTGTCTATTCAGTACATGCCTGACTCAAAATAACTTTGTAAGGAGATAGCTGATGATGCAAATATAAGCAGCAATTATATGGTACCAACAAACATGTGTTACTCCAATTTTCTTTCAAAGGGTTTTAAAAGATTTAAAGAAGTAATTTTTAATATCAAATTTCTATAACATTTAAATAAAAGAAAAAATAACAGAAATGTAACCCCCAAAGAAAAGCCTATCATAGTTAATCAAGGCTATAAAATGTTTGGTTCAAATACATGTTTATGAAATACGATGGCTAAATTCTATAGCTAGTACATTCAGGAATCAAAATTAAATCCTAGTGTTTTGTGAAATGATGAATTGGCTATTATATACATATAATAATATTTCATGAATGTGTGTATACATGTGTGTGTTACAAACTGACATAAGTACCACAAGAAGTTGCTATATTTTAAGTACATTATGTTCAAATCTCTTGGGGATGCTGACAGTATGCAATTAATCAATAAAAGATAGCAAAGCTTTTTCAACTTAAGACAGTGTAAGACTGGTGTTTCTTAGGGGTAAATACAGAAGGTAATGCCTACCTTGTATATATGCTACATTGACAGAGATAAGCCATACATAAGTATGTTAATATGACATAATTTGGTGAGTTCTGGAATATTAAAATGCTTTAAAAGAGACTTAAAGTATATAATAGATACCTTTTCACATTTCACATTTGCATGGCAGGCCAATAAGAAAAAATTCTATCTGCCATCCCATGATATGAAAATACCAAATTGAGAGAGGTACGGAGCCCTACCACCTCAGTCTGGGGGTGAAACAACTGTAACAACTGTTCTCCTCTGGAAGGCAAGAGAGATCTCTTACCCTTACAAAGAATAAAAATTAAACTCCATAATTAAATTTAACAATAATTCCCCAAATCACCAAATAAATATTGTTTTCTTTTTAAAAAGTCAGAAAGAAAAATAATCATGAATCAACATCAGAGCTTAAAGTTAAGTTTTTACAAACTACGTCTTAAAATAAGTAAAATCCAAGTGCATGAAAGGAGCCCCACAATGACCCTATCTCTGGACAACAAAGAAAACTGCTCTCTACCAATACTGCACAAACTGTAGAAAAAGGGGTTATTATACTTACTCATACTCATCAGAAGCAGTGTGAGAAAGAATGATCTAACCATTAAGAATGCCAAGAGTTCAATGCAACACATTTGGCAGGGGGCAAATGAGTAAGAAACAAGGACTATGTGAAGCACTGAAAAGCCAGTGACTGATGAATTGGAGATTCATTTACTTGCATGAACCTGCACGCAGCACTTTGCACAGGAAATCAGAAGACTTGTTCCATCCTCTTCCAGAAAGGCATTAGGCGGAGAATATTCTATATTTTCTTCGCTATAAATAAAACACATCTCTGGAATGAGGGGCTTAGTCTTTCCTCCCGGAGTAACCACTTCGTCTAATTTTGTCTCCCATCTAGAATCATTTTCTTCATTGCTGCTATCTGGCTGAAAAACATAATAGTCCCACATGAGTGATTAACATGCAAATAAGGTCATCATTTGTTCTGGTCACTCAAATCTACTAACAGGTTCCATGCACTAACTTCCAGCTTGTTCTTCCTGTTGCTTTCCTTGATATAACTATTAGCTTTTTATCAATGTTCCTCTTCAGGCTCCCATCCAGAAGCTAAAGCTGTAGAAACAGGAGGACATTCTGTACATCTGCTTATACAAAAAGTGATAACCTGCTAAAACTATATTCTTACATAAATAGTTCATGGAAAACATCAGTTTCTGATGAAGTTTTATTCACTTCTTTATTTGCACTAGGTTAGCAAACCTGGTTTAATTTACTGAAGAATTTTGGCTAGTCACACTTGAAAGAGTGTTTTCAAAGACCACAGTTTTAATCTGTGCAACTTTAGAGAATTTTTGAAGGTTTTCACCTCACCACAAAGTTTTAAAACATCAAGACTTCTGGCAAATGTCACTAAATAAGAAAATATAATGTGCAAAACAAAACTGTCATCCCTCACCAAAATATATGAAAAGCATTTAGTGCTTACTGTTTAATTGACACTGTACTTAATGAACGATCCTATTATCTCCAGAGTTCTTAAATTAATAAATTTCCCTATATCTTCTAATTTTAGTGAGAATTTTTTAATTATTGGGGAAATACACAGGCAAATTATGATACAGCAATGAGTCAATAAAAAGTTAAGTTTTTCCAAGAAAACACAGACATTCAATGACTAAACAGAAAATGAAAACAATGTGTGTCACTCACAAGGGCCACATCAAAGAAAAGTGAGAAAATTACTTTCCCTAATTACAAAGGTTTGAATATGTGGTATATCACACATTTTCATGCCTTGAAATGTCTAAACAAAAAGTATTTACATGAACTCTAAAAGAGAAGCAATCTTAAAAAAAATACTTCTGATTCAATTATTAAGAATAAAACTCAGAACAGAATGCTCACATCAACACACGTTATAATATAGTTTGTCTTAAAATAGGTCAAGAAGTTCCACCCTTACTAGATTCCTAAAGATCAATTTGCCCAGGTTAGTGTTAAAGAATGTGGCCCTCAGTGAACTAAAATGCCTTCAGTATGACATATGTGGAATAACACTGAAAACAGCACCATGCATAGTTGGCTGTGAGGGCAAACTGAACAATTTCATTTGTATTGAGTCCTGCTGTATCTTATGCATGTTCCACAGGGGAAGATACAGAGAGACATCTTTAAATATGGGCCCAGAAATGACATATTATTGAGAGTGATATTTTCAAACACAAAACAGAAACTAAGTCTAAGTTTTCTCTTTTTGCAATCCTTCTACCATGGTTAAGCTTTAAGTTATGTTTCTTGATGAAAAGGGTAGAAAGAAAGGTTGGAACTTCCCCTTGACTGAAATAAACCAAGACTGACAAATAAACTAATCATTTATTTAAACCGATAAAGCACTATCAGAAAAATGTCTTTCAAGTAGCACTCAGAAATTGTTTGCTATTCTATAATGGCCATGTGGCTACATAAGTATCAATGTCTCCTTACCTTACAATGATTCATCTGTGTTTTTATGGTCAAATAGAAAGTGCAGCAGTGAAAGGAAGCCTTCATAGTGACCCCTCCACCCTTATTACCTTGTAGTACGGCATAAGGAGAGCACAGATGGCACAGTGTGGCTCCATTCTGGCCATGGCTGAGTTATACTCCTGTTCAGCCACAAAGTTTGGAGATTTCGTCTGCCAAAGGTGGACCAAAGGCTTTGCCCAAGACTCTGTTTCTTCCACTTCCTCCTCAATTGATGGAACCTCAGGCAATTCTTACAAAATAAGGCATGAAAACACGGTAAGCCTGCGACCCAGGGAAAACCCACCCTGCTTATAAAAAAAAAATCAAACAGTCCAAAGTACCTGTGATATTAATGTCAGACAGGAAACCTATTTTATCTTTCAAATACATTCTG
The DNA here is from genome assembly GCF_006229205.1 of Suricata suricatta. Lineage (NCBI taxonomy): Eukaryota > Metazoa > Chordata > Mammalia > Carnivora > Herpestidae > Suricata > Suricata suricatta. The sequence goes on from NC_043712.1 coordinate 59,771,692, forward strand.
ACAGAAGCAGAACAAAAAGAATGTCCTTTTCATCCTCCTCATCTTCAAACACTAGATCAGATCTAATGGCCAGACAATGACTCCTTTTGACACCCTCTGCCTTCCTGCCAGGAATAACTAAACCGTCCCCTCCTTCAATTTCACTTCCGTGTTTCCACTGCTACCATTAACAACTCAGAGGGTAAAACAGCTTTGTCTTTGAGATTACCTTCCAAATAGCAGAGGAATTTGCTAGCCCAGTAACTGCCTTACCAATTTTTCATTGCTTCACCTAACACTGTATATGGCTCAACAAAAATTTATTAATTCAGTGTCATTTAATTAACTTTTGGGTTCAAGAATTCAGGACAAATAACATTTACAGAGCACCCATCAGATGCCAAGCAATACACTGCCATAACATGAATATGAAGGGCAATTCCTATTCAAATATTATTTATTCAATATAATGCCCCCAGAGGGTTAAGTCTCTTAAGCACTGGTATCTGTTAAGATGAAAAAGGCAGAGATCTACTCCACAAAAATACCATTTTACCAAATTTTATAGAAGGCCAGAAAAATACAGAAAGACATAATAGATGAAGGGGAAAAATTCCTCATGCCTGTAGCAGAGGACAGCATCTCGAGGCAGGCGGCAGACATCACAGCAGATCTAGTATTTAACATCTACAGCTGTGACACATTCTAAAACTCCTCACCAATAGCTGTCATAGTCTCACAAATCAGTGCTGTGGAGCAATGTCCTCAAGTCCCAAGCACAGGTGCTCCTGTGAATAACTGTGTTCCAGCCCTTGCCTTGTTGACTTACCTGTTTTTAAAAATGTCAAAATAGATTTGCTGAAATAGAAAAATAATATGGGGTAAATGAGGCTGAAAATAAATCAAAAGACATCAAATGCCAACTGAAGTGAAAGGAAATGCTCCTGCTTCCATTGTGGTGGTGGTGCTGGTACCACCACCACCACCACCACCATCATCATTAACTACAGAAAATGCTTAGTACTCAGCCAGGCAGTGTTTGAAAGCAAAACAAAAGGTAAGAACCTTCACCTATGTTTGCAATGAAGTAGTCTGACACAAAACAGAAATAGCTTCCACCTTAGTCTTCCTATAATATAGAATAGAAGATATCCTATGAACACTTAGATTTGACAGATGAAAGATGGGAGTAAAAAGTTGACCAAGAATTTGAAATACAGTTAAGTCCTTAACTCACAGGCTAATGTCTAACATATACACACTAAAATTGAGATCTAAACTAAAAGAAATCCTTTGGGTTTGAATAGCTATTGCCTCTTCCTGATACACTGTAAGTTTACCATATCACTTACTTTATTATAAAAGGTGAAACATACAAGATAGATGATGTTCTTATTCCTTTGGTTGGCCATAAGGGAAAAGTTCTCAAAGTATCTTTAGGGATGGAGGAAATACTATTAATTCCTAAAAGCCTCACAAAGAGAAAGAAGTAAGGGAGAAGGACAATTCCTAACAATGGAGCCACAGAACATGGGCAAGGCCCACAGCAAGACTTGACCTAGGATAGCCTGATTCAAACTGAACTTTCCTCAAACTATCTCAACAGTGACCTGATAGAGAATCTTGCTCTACAGATGCCCTTCCCCAAAGATGATGTTGTACTCTGGCCCAAAGACTACTTATCTTCTGTTTGGATAATCTCCAGACCAGAATACATAGTGAACATAACTATGTAATTCCATCACTTAAAAGGAGCAAGGCAGCAACACTGTGCAGCACCAACCTCAGGGAATTATTAGTCCAAGATCTAGCTTTAAATTCAAACCCTTTTGGGCACCTGGGTGGCTCAGTTGGTTAAGCGACAGACTTCAGGTCAGGTCATGATCTTCTGGTTTGTGGGTTCGAGCCCCATGTCTGGCTCTGTGCTGACAGCTCAGAGCCTGGAGCCTGCTTCAGATCCTGTGTCTCCCTCTCTCTCTGCTCCTCTCCCACTCATGTTCCGTCTTTCAAAAATAATAAATAAAACAAAAGAAATTTGTTTTAGGGGCACCTGGGTGGCTTAGTCGATTAAGTGTCCAAATTTGGCTCAGGTCATGATCTCATGGTTCGTGGGTTTGAGCCCCATGTCGGGCTCTGTGCTGACAGCTTAGAGCCTGGAGCCTGTTTCAGATTCTGTATCTCCCTCTCTCTTTGCCCCTCCCCCACTTATGCTCTGTCTCTCTCTCAAAAATGAATAAATATTAAAAAATTAAAAAAAAATTTTTTAATTCAAATCCTTTGATCAAAAGGCCTATGTCTTTGGGTAAATAGATTCTTATATAGTGAGAATCTTTTTAATATTAAAGTAAAATAGTAAATATAAAACTTCTTTTTAAGATCTGAAGTGCTGAGAGTGCTTGGGTGGCTCAGTCAGTTAAGCATCCAACTCTTGATTTTGACTGAGGTCATAATCCCAGGGTTCATGTTCATGGAATTGAGTTCCATATTAGGCTTTGAGCTGACATTGCAGAGCCTGCTTGGGATTCTCTCTTTGTCTCTCTCTCTCTGCCCCTCCCTGCTTGCATATGCACATATGCACATGCTTTCTCTCTCTCTCTCAAAATAAATAAACATTAGAAGTTAAAATCTAAAGTGCTGGAGTTCTTTGTAAAGTCTAAAATGACTTATGTAATGTCTATATTATTATGTAAAATCCACCCAATCATCTTATTTTCATTTGATCTGTTTATCGATTAAATATTACAATATTTTATGAGGGGGAAAAGATAGTGCATTTAATCAGATGATTATTCAGATTTTACTTTAGTTTTAAAAGTCAAAATCACTGGCAAATTCTTGAAGATAAACATTCTGTCTTCCTGAAATTACTTCATCATCTTTCCTATCTCCCAAGAATTCTTGCTTACTCTCAACCAATGGCATTATTCAAGCACGGACTAACCTGGCTAGTGCTTTTCATAGATTAATGACATTCATTTAACAATAAATCTCAATCCCTTAGGGAACCAAGAAAGTTTTGGGTGTGGAGACTCCCAGTGGGATATCTAAAAACTTTCATCACATTATTTCAAATGAAAATTTTCCCTCTTAGCCTCTACTCCTATTCCTGGTTCCATTTTAGTACACCTTCATCTACTTACTTTCTTAAACAAAAAATATGCCTACTTCCAATATACAGATGAGGAAAAATGTTTTTTCCATTGTAGCTTTGAAACATTCTGATCATTTGGCATCACCATCCTCGGAATTTCCTCTCTTCCTCTCTTTCTTCAACTATAGTTGACTAATGAACCCCTAAATGAGTCACTGTACTCTCATTAGTATATAATTACCTCACAGCATGATGTATTTTAAAACATGTCATGCGATAAAGATAGATTCTTACAGTTGTTAAATAGCAATTTGGTTCTCACAACATCCATGTAAAATAAAAGGGCAAGGGTAGATATTATCAAACATAAAAAGACATGGACACTGCAGTCATTTAATGAATACCAATGTTTTTATTACTAAAATTATATCCCTTTTTGTAATAGCATACCAACAATCAGGTTGTACACCACTCTGAGTCTCATCTGGAATGCCACAATTTGCTGTAGATTCAGGAGAGAGTGAGGCAAATGAAAAATCCCTCAGTGTAAGTACATCAAAGTTTGGGAAATCTGTGAAAACATTACCAGCAGTTTCTGTATTCCCAATGAGAACAAAAGAAGAGTTAATAGTTTAACAGCAGTTCTCAAAGTAAGGTCTGTGGACTCCCAGAGACACACAGCACAATTTCGCAGGGTCTGTATGGTCAAAACTACTTTCATAATAACAAAAGATGTTGTTTGGCTATCTCACTCTAGCATTGATTTTATTAAATTTGTGATAAACATAGAATATATACATACAGTAGTTTTGCTGCACAATGAAATTCAATAGTTGTCTTAGGGAAAAGCACAGGTGCAATTAATTGAATTGTAAGATGGATAAGCTGTCTCTTTCATGGGACACCATTTTTACTTGAAAGAATGATTAACAGACAAACTGGTTATTCAGACTTGGGTCTGGCAGGAATTTTCATGAAAGGGAGCAAAGAAAGACTGTCATTTTAATAAAAAAAAAAACTACTCAGAGTATTTGTTGACAATGGTAAATTCAAGCTTAAGAGTCAAAATCAGAATTCTGGAAAATGTGTTTCCACTACTCATAAGCTTGACAGCTTCCCAATACTTAAAGCTGTCTGTGTTAAGATTGATGGTGATAATATCAAAAGTAACTTTTAAATACATAAAAAGACTTACATAACTGTTTACCAATGTATGATGTTACAAAATGATGCATGTGTAAAAGGATCACTCAAAGTACAAGACACACCAATGAATCTGTAGCTTAACAGAGTACAAAGAGTTCATTGATGTGATTTCAGATTCCACATTGCAACTAATCTTTAAAAAGATTAGCTTTGGTGTAGTATCAAAGAAGAATATACATAATTATCTGAAAAGGCTACTCAAATACGGCCCCCATCCAAGCTCCTATCTGTGTGAAGCTGGACTTTCTTCGCATACTTCAACCAGAATATAATGCAACATACTGAATAAGGGAGCAGATATAAGAATCCAATTATTTCTATTAAATCTAATATTAAATACCTTTGCAAATAATGTGAAACAATACCACTCCTCTCTTTGTTTTTTAATGATCTGGTGATACTGTTTTTTTATGAAAACATATGTAACTATTTATGAATTTATTATTGCTACTTTCAAATTAATTAATAGTTAAACTTTTCCTGTTTTAACCTCCCAGCAAATAAATATACATAGAATAAACCCATGGGAAGGGAAGGGAAAAAGGAAATGAAAGGACATGATAAGATAAAAGGAAACCCCTTTGGGATCCTTAAAAATTTAAGTTTATAAGGAGTCCTGAGAGCAAAAAGGTTGAGAAACACAAACATACACATGGTATGTATATATATATATACATGTGTATGTTTGATACATATATATATATATACACACACACACACATGGTATGTATATATATACCATGTGTATGTATGTATGTACACATGGTATATATATACATACACACACACACACCCCATTTACCGAAAATATTAGTATCACAGAGTTACTGTTCAACAATACAGCCCAAACAAAACAGGTATAGACTCTGTTCTCACAGCCAGGCAAGAATTTTATAAATCACTTTCTTCAATCAATGTGGGATGATTAAACAAAAAGAAAACAACTCAATACTGGAAGAAGGTATCCTTTCCTCTAAGTTCCTTCCTTCAATAGGTCTACAAGGTTTGTTAGCTATAGTAGAAAGCAAATTCTACGCCAATAACACTTCATTTTCTTTTTTCTTGGTGAGTCTCTTACTTCATGAAGGCAATCTAGACTCCCAAACTATTGTATTTACAAAAATGTTCCCATCACTCTGTAGTGAAATGAAATACAGTTAAGAAAACCATGAGCCTAAACACATAGTAGTTCCTTAAATTTATATAAGTGTTTATATAGAATTCATAGAAGCAAGTTACAATACAACTCAAGACACCATGTTCTCAGGAACTTTGTTCTGAAGTAAGGAAATGTAAGCAATGGCTTAGGTGGCCTCCTATGAAGGATGGTCAGCTCCCTAGCAACCATTATTATGATGGAAAACTGGGGAGAATATATACTACCTTGGAAAAATATACTGAAGTAACCTGTTAAAAATGTTACTGCCATACCAGCAGCACCTTCAATAACTGCCCTGAAATTTTTTATTGCCATGTCACTAAAAAAAAAAAACAGTAAGTTGTACAATAGCCCAAGTATGGAAAGAACCCAAATGTCCATCGACAGATGAATGGATAAAGATGTGGTATATATATATATATACAATGGAGTACTACTCAGCAATCAAAAGAATGAGATCTTGCCATTTGCAACTACATGGAGAACTACAGGGTATTATACTAAGCAAAATTAGTAAGTCAGAGAAAGACAAATATCATATGATTTTACTCATATGAGGACTTTAAGATATAAAACAGATGAACAGAAGGAAAGAAAGCAAAAATAATATAAAAACAGGGAGGGGGACAAAACATAAGAGACTCTTAAATATAGAAAACAGAGGGTTACTGGAGGGGTTGTGGGAAAGGGAATGGGCGAGATGGGTAAGGGGCATTAAGGAATCTACTCCTAAAATCATTGTTGTACTATATGCTAACTTGGATGTAAAATAAATCATGCTGAGCAAAGTAAGCCAGGCAGAGAAGGACAGAAACCATATGTTTGCACTCATAGGTCTAGCAGGAAAACAGGAGAGACCTAATGGAGAACCAGGGGGAGCGGAGGAGGGAGAAAGAGTTGGGGAGAGAGAGGGATGCAAAACTTGAGAGACTATTGAATGCTGAGAATGAATCAACGTTTGAGGGGGAAGGGGGAGGAGAGAAAAGAGGCAGTGGTGATGGTGGAGGGCACTTAAGGGGAAGAGCACTGGGTGTTATATGGAAAACAATTTGACAATAAAATATTATGGGAAAAAATGAATAAATTATTTGTAAAAAAGAAAAAAAAAGTTGTTACTTATTAAAAAATTTCCCTGAGGGACAAATACCAAGCTCTCAGATCATGCACACAATGTACTGAAATTGTTATTTTTAATAGTATAAAAATATTTTATTTGGTAAGAGTTGCAAAACTTATATCAGATAATACAGACTTTAAAACAAAGACTATAAAAACAGACAAAGAAGAAGCATATCATAATAAAGGGGACAATCCAACAAGAAGATAAAACATCTATATATATTTATGCACCAAACATGGAAGCTCCCAAATATAAAACAGTTAATAATAATAAGGGTGTTTAACACATCACTTACATCAACAAAGAAACAAACAAAAAAAAAAATCAACAAAGAAACAAAGACTTTGAATGACCAAGTGGACCAGATGGATTTAACAGATATATTAAGATATTTCATCCTAAAGCAGCAGAATACACATTCTTTTCAAGTACATATGGAACATTATCCAGAACAGATAACATTTTAGGCTACAAAGCAAACCTCAACAAATTCAAAAGGTTGAAGGTACACAACGCATCTTTTCTGATCACAACTCCAGGAAAATAGAAATCAACTACAAAAATAAATCTAGAAAGACCAAGATCACATAGAGGTTAAATTAACCAGCCAATAAAATAAGAAATTTAAAATTGCATGCAAACAAATAAAAATGAAAACACAATAGTCCAAAACATTTGGGATACAGCAAAAGCAGTACTAAGAGGGAAGTTTATAAAGAAATAGGTCTGACTCAAGAAGCAAGAAAAATCTCAAATAAACAACCTACCCTTATACATAAAGGACCTTAAAAGTTCAAACAAAACTTAAAACTAGCAGAAGGAAGGAAATAATAAAGATTAGAGCAGGAAGAAATGATATAGAAACTAAAAATATAATAGAACAGATCAATGACACCAGGAACTGGTTTTTTTCTTAATCAATAGAATTGATAAACCTCTAGCCATAATAATCAAGAAAGAAAAAGAGAGAACCCAAATAAATAAAATCACAAATGAAGAGAGGAGAAATAACAACAAACACCACAGAAACACAATTATAAGAGAATATTATGAAAAACTATCTGCCAACAAAGCAGACAACCTAGAAGAAATGGACAAATACCTAGAAACATAGAGACTACCCAAACTGAAACACAAAGAAACAGAAAATTTGAACAGACCCATAACCAACAACAACAAAAAGAAGTTGAATCAATAATCAAAAAACTCCCAACAACAAAAATTCAGAAGCCACTGGGTCCGGGAAGTTTTCAAATTAAATTCTATGAGGCCAGCATTACCCTGATACCCAAACCAGAAAAAGACACACACACACACGCACACACACACCCCAAAAAACAAAAAACAAAACACAAAACAAAAGAATTACAGGCCATTACCTCTGATGAACATAGATGAAAAATCTCCAACAAAATACATGAATACAGGATCCAACAATACATGAAGAAAACAATTCACCACAATAAAGTAGGATTTATTCCTGGGTTACATGGATGATTCAATATTCACAAATCAATCAACATGATATATCACATCAATACGAGAAAGGATAAGAACCATATGATCATTTCAATTAATGCAGAAAAAGTATCTAACAAAGTACAATATCCACTCATGATAAAACACCTCAATAAACATAATAAACATAATAAACCCCACGGTTAACATCATTTTCAATAAGAAAAAGCTGGTAGCCTTTTTGCTAAGGTCAGCTAATGTCCAATCTCCAACCACTTTTACTCAACATAGTACTGGAAGTCCTAGCCACAGCAATCAAACAACAACAACAACAACAACAACAACAACAACAAAAGGTGTCAAAATCAGGAAGGAAGAAGTAAACTTTCACTATTTGCAGATTACATGATAGTATATATAGAAAGTCCAAATGATTCTACCAAAAAGCTTTTATAACTGATAAATGGTTCTGTAGAACAGAAATTAATGTACAGAAATCTGTTGCATTTCTATACAGCAATAATGAGGCAGTAGAAAGAGAAGTTAAGAAACAATGCCATTTACAATGCCAAAAATAATGATACCTAGGAATAAACCTAACTAAAGAGGTCAAAGACCTATACTCTGAAAACTATAAAACAATGATGAAAGAAATTCAAAATGACACAAAGAAATGGAATGACATTCCATGTTATGGACTGTAAGTATAAAAATTGTTAAAATGTCTATACTACCCAAAGCAATCTACACACTTAACGAAATCCCTATCAAAACACCAAGACCATTTTTCACAGAGCTAGAACAAAAAATCCTGAAATTTGTAAAAAAGCCCAAAAGATCTCAAATAGCCAAAGCAATCTTGAAAAAGAAGAGCAAAGCTGGAGACATCACAATTCCAGCCTTTAAGTTATATTACAAAGCTATAGTAATCAAAACAGTATGGTACTGGCACAAAAATAGACACAGAGATCAACAGAACAGAATAGAAAACCAAGAAATAAATCCACAATTATGGAGTCAATTAATCTTCAACAAAGCAGGAAAGAATATCCAAAAAAGAAAGTATCTTCAACAAATGATGTTGGGAAAACTGGACAACAACATGCAAAGAATGAAACTGGACCACCTGCTTATACCATATACGAAAATAAATTCAATACAGATTAAATTCCTAAATATGAGACCCAAAACCAGAAAAATCCTAAATGAGAGCACAGGCAGTAATTTCTCTGACACTTGCCACAGCAACACTTTTCTACATAGGTCTCCTAAAGGAAACAAAGCAAAAACAAACTATCGGGAATACATCAAAATAAAAAGTATCTGTAGAGCAAAGGAAACAAAAAAAAAATCTAAGACAACCTATGGAATGAGGAAAGATATTTGCAAACAATATATCTGAGAAAGGATTAGTATCCAAAACATATAAAGAACTTACAAAACTCAACACCCAAAACACAAATAATCCAACTAAAAAAAATATTGGCAGAAGACATGAACAGACATTTCTCCAAAGACATCCAGATGGCCAACAGACACATGAAAAAAACATTAATCATAGCCTACCACAAGGAAATCCAAATCAAAACTACAATGAGGTATCACCTCACAAAACTACAACAAAGTATCACCTCACATTTGTCAGAATGGCTAAATTCAAAAACAGTATAAATTTATCAGGTGTTGGTGAGGAGGTATAGGAAAAGGGACCCTCATGCACTGTTGGTAAGAATCCAAACTGGGGCAGCCACTCTGGAAAATGGTATGAGTGTTCCTCTAAAAGTTAAAAATACAACTACCTATGATCCAGGAATTGCACTACGAGGCATTTACTCAAAGGATACAAAAATAACTTATTTCAAAAGACACATGTACCCTGATGCTTATGGCAGCATTATCAATGACGATTATATTTCTATAAATACAGAAATATATTTACATTTTAAATATTTTATATTTTGTTTACTTTTTATATTTTATATACATTTATATTTTTTGAATTATATTTTTCCAAAGAAGACATCTAGATGGCTAAAAGACACATGAAAAGATACTTAACATTACTCATCATTAGAGAGCTACAAATCTAATCAACAATGAGATACCACCTCACACCTGTCAGAATGACTAAAATTAATAACTCAGGAAACAAAAGATGTTGGTTGGCAAGGATGAGGAGAAGGGGAGCATGTCTGCACTGTTGGTGGAAATGCAACCTGGTGCAGCTGCTCTAGAAAACAATATGGGGGTTCCTCAAAAAATTCAAACTAGAGTTACCCTATGACTCAGCAAATGCACTTCTAGGTATTTATCCATGTTTGTATCTAGGATACAAAAATGCTGATTCAAAGGGGCACATGCATCCCAATGTTTATAGCAGCATTATCAAAAATAGCCAAGTTATGGAAAGAGTCCAAATGTCCACTGACTGATGAATAGATAAAGGAGATGTAGTGTGTGTGTGTGTGTGTGTGTGTGTGTGTGTGTGTGTCTGTGTGTCTGTGTGTAATGGAATATTGCTCAGCAGTCAAAAAGAATGAAATCTTTCAATTTGCAACAACATGGATGGAACTAGAATATAGTGTGCTAAACAAAATAAGTCAGTCATAAAAAGAAAATATATGATTTCACTCACATGTGGAATTTAAGAAACAAAACAGATGAACATAGGGGACAGGAAAGAAAAATAAGATAAAAACAGAGAGGGAGGCAAACCATAAGAGACTCTTAAATACAGAAAACAAACTGAGGGCTACTGGAGGGGTGTTGGGTAGGGGTATGGACTAAATGGGTGATGGGCATTACGAAGGGCACTTGTTGGGATAAGCTCTGAGTGTTATATGTAAGTGATGAATCACTAAATTCTACTCTTGAAACCATTATTACACTATATGTTAACTAACTTGGATTTTTAAAAATTTTAAAAATTGCCAAATTATGAAAAGAACCAAATGTCCATCGACTGATAAATGAGTAAAGTTGTTCATCATATATGTGTGTGCGTGTGTGCGACTTCATTTTATATATAAAATATAAAGTATATATAAGATGAAATACTACTCAGACATAAAAAAGAATGAAATCTTGCCATTTGCAATGACATGGATGGAGCTAGAATGTACTATGCTAAGTGAAGTAAGTCAGAGAAAGAAAATACCATATGATTTCACTCATATGCAGAATTTAAGAAATAAAACAAAGGAGCAAAGGGGAAAAAAAGGGAGAGGCAAAGTAAGAAACAGATTCTTAAGTATAGAGAAAAAAACTGATGGTTCCCAGAAGGGATGGGTGAAATAGTGACAGGGATTAAGGGGTACAACTGTTGTGACAAGCACCCGGCAATGTATGGGAGTGCTTAATCACTATACTGTTTACCTGAAACTAACATGACACTGTATGTTAACTAACCAGAATTAAAATTAAAACTCTCAAGATTAAAAATTAGGGCCACCTGCCTGGCTCAGTCAGTGGAGCATGCAACTGTTGATTTCAGGGTCATGTGTTCAAGCCTCAGGTTGGGTGTAGAGATTACTTAAAAATAAAATCTTCTAAAAAAATTAAAAACTAAAAAGTTAAAAAAATAATTTCTTTCTGATTTATACTTTAAGAAACTAAACTTTGTCTCTGATTCTAAATATTTCTGGCAGAAATAAAAGCTCTTGGAGATGGGTAGTGGGAATAGATATGCACAAAGTTCCATGAATAGTGCTCAAGACGAAATAAAGGTAAATCAATAGTACTTTATTTATATATGTGACAACTGAATACTGTAATCATACTTCTGCCTCTTAAATAAAATCACATAGGCAGCCTGCTTACAACTCACCCCATGCTTCATCAATGTGTCTTAAATGCATCTCCAGAATGATCCTCCCTGCTTGCTATTCAAATCATACTCACTGTGATACTGTGATATAAAAAGAAATATATTTGGTCTTTGATCCGGTTCCTGGCAGAGAGCTTCTAAAACCCTTGGAATATCCTGAGTGGTACGGTGAGAAGAGCACCATTGGGTGAAATACTTGGTTTTAGTCTTGTTCCTGACACAGAGCTTCTAAGACTCTTGGAATCTTAGAATTGATCAAAGTATTTTTTGTATACTAATAAGATGACTGACTGGTAGTTAGGGGCCCCTTCGTAATGTGAAAATTGGGGCAGGTCACTGCATGATTAGAAGATTGGCACTTCAGCCCCACCTCTGACCTCAGTGGAAGGAACAGAGGCTGACAATTAAGTTAAATTGCCAATAGATGATGATTTATTCAACCATGTGGACAACTGAACCTCCATAAAAGCTCTAAATGCAAAACGGACTAAGTTCCTAAATATGAGCCCTTAAGCCATAAAAATCCTGAAAAAGAGCACAGGCAGTAATTTCTCTGACATTGGCCATAATAAAATTTTTCTAGATAGGTCTCCTGAGGCAAGAGAAATAAAAGCAAAAATAAACTATTGGAGCTATATCAAAATAAAAAGCTTCTCTACACAGCAAAGGAAATAATCAACATAACTAAAAGACAACTTACTGAATGGAAGAAATATATACAAATGACACATCCGATAAAGGATTAGTATCTAAAATATGTAAAGAACTTATAAAACTCAACACCCAAAACACAAATAATCCAGCTTAAAAAAATGGGCAGAAGACATGAATAGACATTTCTCCAAAGAAGACATCCAGACGACCAACAGACACATGAAAAGATGCTCAACATCACTCCTTATCAGGAAAATACAACTCAAAACTACGAGATATCACCTCACACTTGTTAGAAAGGCAACACAAGAAACAAGTGTTGGTGAAGATATGGAGAAAAGGGGAACCCTCATGCACTGTTGGTGGGAATGTGAACACTGGCATAGCCACTCTGGAAAACAGTACAGAGATTTCTCAAAACATTAAAAATAGAATTACTGGGGCGCCTGTGTAACTCAGTCGGTTAAGCATCTGACTTCAGCTCAGGTCATGATCTCACAGCTTATGGGTTCGAGCCCTGCATCAGGCTCTGTGCTGACAGCTCGGAGCCTGGAGCCTGCTTCAGATTCTGTGTCTCCCTCTCTCTCTGCCCCTCCCCTGCTCATGGTCTGTCCTGTTTCTCAATAATAAATAAAAGTTTAAAAAAATTAAATATAGAATTACTACATGATCCAGTAATTCTACTATTTGGTATTGCCCAGAGAATATGAAGATACTAATTCAAAAAGATATATGTACCCCTATGTTTATTGCAGCATTATTTACAATAGCCAAATTAGGGAAGCAGCCCAAAGGCCCATGGATAGATGAATGGATAAAGAAGTTGTGGGGTGTGTTTGCGTGCGTGCGTGCGTGCGTGCGTGTGTGTGTGTGTGTGTGTGTATGAAATAAGTCCATCAGGAAAGACAAATACATATGATTTCACTCATACATAAAAATTACGACAAAACAAAGAAAAATAAAGATAAACTAAGAAACAAACTCAACGATAGAGGACAAACTGTGGTTGCCAGAAGGGAGATGGGTAGCAGGATGGGTGACATAGGTGAAGGGGATAAAGAGTACACTTATCATGATGAGCACCGAGTAAAGGTACAGATTTACTGAATCACTATATTGTATCCCTGAAATGAAAATAACACTATACCTTAACTATGCTGGAATTTTAAAAAACCAGCAAACCTTAAACAACAGGGTTCAGAAAGCTTTAGGACTGAACACATCAAGGTGCTGGGAGGGTGATGTACCTGGAGAAGGATGAAAGTTCTGTACATCCTACACTCACCTCATACCTTGCCCTGTATGTACATCCCTTCCTTTTGGCTGTTCCTGAACTGTAAACCAGTAAATATAAAGTGTTTTCCTGAGTTCTGTGAATTATTCCAGCAAATGATCAAACCTGAGAAGGGAGCCCTAGAAAGGCCCAGGACTTTGTAGTACATTGGTTAGGAGTAAGGACTTGCAATTGGTATCTGATGTAGAGGCATTTTATGGCAATGACCCTTTAACCCGTGGGGGCTGTGCTAACTCTGTGTCAGACTCTAGTGTCAGAAATCAATTAAATTGTAGGAGACCCAATTGTGTCTGGGGAGTTAAAGAAATGGTGGTTGGGAAAAATAACCCATACATCTCCTGTCAGAAATAGATACACTTGTAGTACTGGCCCTTTCCTCAGGGCCATAAACAATGGTGTTTTTCAAAGATCGAATCCAGTCACAAAGGGATAGCTAGAAATGTGTCTTTTTAATATGTAACTATAGAATCTGAGGACCAGTGGTGCATCTGATGCTGACCCAATGACTACCCAGCAGTCAGAAAGGGATTGCATGGAAGAGACTCAATCCTAGCATGTATTACAGAGTTGGGAGCCAAGGAAATCCTAAACACTTTCTGGTTCTGAAGAAAAAGTTAGGCTTGCTGCAATTCACTTGAGAATCTTAAAATGTTCATAGAATCTTTGTAACATTTTTTATACTCATTTGGAGTTATGTTCCATTATTTGGAGAGCAACTTCTCTCTCAAATTGATACCTTTCCGAGGTATAGTAGGGGCCATTGAGAAGTGATCTTAGAGATTATTATTTTAATTTTACCAACTAGGTATTTATTTTTGATTACTTTCTATATGTAAGAATTTACATTGCTGTTCATACAAAAATATCTGTAACTAACAAGTTTATATTAAAGAATGAAATGAAAATATAATATTTAAAAATAGTTCATGTGATCATAAGATTAAGTCTATGGCAAATATTTTACAGTTAAACAATATAATAAATTAGTAAGAAATGTACTAAATCCCTGACTTTGTTGTCTAGAACCACAGTTAGTTGTTAATGAGTTATGCAACTAATTAGAATTATAAAATTAGAATTAGAATTAGTTATGCAACTAATCTGAGGTAAGCATGGCTACAAGAGTGGAGCTTCAATTCAACTCTATATAGAATAACTTAAAATGTGTCATTCATGCAATCTGTGTGGTCTTAAAGTTTGGTTATAATTCTAGACCTGTTTCTTCATCTGCAAAATGAGCACAAGATTTTCTAAATTACAAGGTTTCTCAACAGGTTATGTGAGATACTAGTGATAAAGTATGTAAAGCCAGGGATTTCAACAAATGATTGTCTTCCTTCCCTTTTAGGTCTCCAGCATTAACCTGTAGGGTCTGCAGCATAATCTTTGCAAATATTATCCAGAAAGTTTTTATCTAGAAAATCACCTAAAATGCCCTAACTACCAAACGTTTAACATGACAAGACAGATTGAAACAGGAAAAGCTAATCTAGAAAGGTCCTCAATTATCTCCTATTATATAAACATTTCTGGGGTACCGGGGTGGTTTAGTTGGTTAAGCATTTGACTTTTGGTTTCAGCTCAGGTCATGATCTCATGGTTCATGGGTTTGAGACCTGCAGCGGGCTCCACACTGACAGTATGAGCATGCTTGCGATTCTCTCTCTCCCTCTCCCTCTCTAACCCTCTCCTGCTTGTGCTCTCTCAAAATAAATAAATAAATTTTAAAATATCTATATAGACATTCCATAAAAGATTTATTCTTTGGGGGGACTTGGGTGGCTCAGTCAGTAGAGTGTCCAACTTCTGCTCAGATCAGGATCTCAGTTTGTGAGTGTGAGCCCTGCAAGGATTCACTGCTGTCAATGCAGCACCCACTTCAGATCCTGTCTTTATGCCCCTTCCTCTCTGTCTCTCTCTTTCTCTCAAAAATAAATAAACAGTTATTTTAAAAAAGATGATCCTTTCATTAAAAAAGCCTTGATTCTCCCAGTCAAAAAATCACTATTATTTATGATAATAAAAAAGATTAATGTCCTTTACAAAAGTATCCCCCTAAAAGTGCTTATTTAAAAATATATAAATAAATTATGAAATGGTTATGTTATGACAGCATTAGAAAGGATACCTTTCAAGAGCATTAATAAAATACAGTAAATATAAATAAGTATACATAAAATAAATATAATATTAAGTGAATATTAAGATTATATTAATAAAATACTGATATAAAACTATATAGGGAGAATGATGTCAATTCTATAAAGATATACTTAAAAATCTGGAATAAAGGAAAGGGAATCTGTATGTTTTTATAAAAAAAAAACCTGCTGTCAGAATAAAGTATGTAGCTCTTATGAATTGGGGAAAAGTTTAAAAACAGATACATGTCAGATTTATTCAATCCTCAGGACAGTCTTTTTTAACCAACTTTGCTTACTAGTGTAAGTGGATTGATTTCTCAATAGAAGAACACTTGGGCCATTGTTGAAAGGCTGTTGCCAGGACTTGCTGATGGAATCCAGCAGATGGGGAAAATCACCTACACTACTACAGTACAATTTCCCTTTACCAATCACCACAACAATTTTGCTGCTGGGGTTACGTTCCAGTGATGTACTTTGGCTGGTTTAGCGCCATTCTCTGCTATGAGGAGCACAGCAGCATCTGTTATCTTTCAGATACATGAGCAAAATCTCAGTCCTGGAATAAAGTGCTAGGCAGGAGGTTGAGGTCACAAATGAACTGCCCAAAAGAACAAAGAAATTCAACCTTGGGAACTTTATTATTCCTATACAAACTAACAATCTGTATACAAACTGTATTTCAATGATCTTATGCATCACTGAATTTCAAAGGTTTGTAAAAGTGTGTTCAAAAATAGAAAAGAGAAAAAAAATCATAGGACTTTTAGGTATGGCATTCCTGGGAAGTATTGACATTAAGGAAAACTTAAATTATATATTAAGGAAAAATGAAATCCCCTAAAATACAAACATAATAATGGATAACAGGGAATTCTGCTGTTTTAGTTGAAAAGCACTTCTTAAATGAAAAGACATAGTTTTATTCTTTATGCATAACATTACCCTAACAGAGATGTCAGAAACATTTCAAAATGAGGCATTTCAATTCATTCAATGTACTGTTTTAAATAAGAGAAACATTCCAAAGAACGGTCCTTCAGAATTCCTATTACACAAAAATACTCTGATACTAATAGTGCTTCTGGGGAGGTAGGCTTCATGGAGAACTTTGGCATTACCAGTGTTACTAAACTTGTTTAAGAAAGCATATATTTCACATATGTATATAGTCTTACAATACACATGGACAGCAACAAGGGCTACTATGAATGGTCTACTCTGTCAACAGAGATGGCTGGTTCTTAGACATTTACATGTGTGCTCTCGTCAGCTTCTCTTATCAGGACTGGGACTGTTATAAGGGTTGCTAATGTGATAAAGTAAAGAGTACAAACTTGGAAATTAGCCAGGATTTAAAGCCTATTATTTACCAATTACCAGCCTGCAGTCCTGGACAAGTGAATCAAAGACTGAGATCAGTTTTCTCAACAGTAATAATGATGATAACACCATCTATCTTCAAGAATTATAAATAATGATTTCTAATAATGTGTACAATAGAAAGAAAGCAGCAAGGTCAATTTTTACATGGTGGTAGGGGTGGGGAAAAGAAAACTCCTGAAAGAAAGCTAGCCTATCTTTGGAAAACTAGCTGACAACATGATACCAAAAGGAGCTTATTCCAAGCATAAAATCAAAGATAAGTGAAAAGTGAGCATATGACTCTCACTATGTGCTAGGCAATATGATAGATATTGATAATTAGAAATAAAAAACAACAACCCTTTTGCCTTCAAGAGTTCAAAACTTCCCATGGGAGAAATCTCCAGTTTCTTAAACCATTTCATTAACAGCATCTATAATACAAAGTCAAAAACTGGTTAAATAGTATCTCTAAGCAAAGAACCACTAGCATGTTGCAATTTACCTGCCAAAAAAGCTCCCCTTAGCTACAAGTCAGCCCTGGTCATCTGTGTTAAAGATAACAGGATCCGGAAACATTTTGACCCAAGCATTGACAGAGGACTTGCCCAGCAGATCGAACAAAACACTGCTAAGGAGACAGATAAGAACTTCAAGGGGCGCTGCAAGCATACCAATTACTAGGGAAACAAGCACAATGGCTGCTTGAAAGGTGGCACAGAAATAAGAGGACAAGGTGGCAAATGTTCATTCTGCCATTCCACATCCAAAGTCATCATGTGGTCCTGCCAGCTATACTACTTGCTGTTCTTCACACATGCCACACTAAGTGCCTCTCAAGGTTGTACTCCCTTGGCTAATTTACTTACAAGCATAATAAAGATGTTTCCTCAAGAAAAGACAATAGCCACTTTAGAAATATGTGAGTAATATTCAAATAGTTCACATATCATAACAAACCTTTTCTCCTTAAGTTTCTACTCCTTTTTATTAGCACAGCAAAAATTGCTGCATTGTCCAATCTTTAAAATGCTTCTCCAAAACAAAACATGAACAACAAAACAATGGAATATCAGCATAGAATTTAGAGATCCCTCTGATACATATTTTTTTTAAGCCATCTCATCATTTTCTTAAAACTGGGAAACTAAGATGCACAAAAGACAAAAGAAAAAAATACACAATAATATACAGAATTAAAATAATGATAAAATGAACCACTTCCTAATCACTCACTCCCTAGGAGCCTTTGACATGTCAGTTAATCAATGCTTCCCAAACCTCAGCAGTGAAAGTCCCCTCCTAAAATCCAGGACAATGGTTCCCATGTACCAGCCTGCGGAACACTGCCAGCTCAGCACTAAATTTTCAGTAGTCAGAGGCAAAACAAAGAAAATGAAGACCATAAGTAATGATAAAAATAAATTTTAAAATCTATGTAAATTTTGCAAATTTTGCATGTGTTTTGCTTAATCTTCATAGTTTTACAACCAAACAAAAGGTAGAAATAAAAATGCAGAAAATACGGTATAGCATATGGAATAATTCAATGGTCTATAGGGTTAAGACATCTTTGTCTCCAGGGAAAGTGGGTTGTGTACAAGCATAAGAAAATCTAAACTAATACATTAAGTTGTATGAAATAGCAGTTTCTGTAGTTAAAAAAATCAAATACAGTATTAGCAATTTCACCTATTTCAACCTAATACAATAATTTATTTTTCTAAAGAATGGAATGAAACCACACAATTGTAGTATCAAAAGCTTTCCCTCAGAAGAGTAACAATACCACATGAATTCAAAAGAATCAAAGTCTTGACTATCATCTTACAATCCCAGCACTCTTAGCACACTCAGATGCTTCATGTCAACCATTGCTTAGAAAAGTTTCAAGATTTTTCTAAAATGTATAGAAAGCAACCATATAAGTTAAAAGCTAGGATTTTTTTCCCTCTAATTCAATCCAACCCTTATGAAGCCACTAGCATAACAAGAGCAAGGTGTTTTTGATTTGTATTCCCAATACTGCAGTAAAAGTCAATGCCATTGGTACTGCCGATAGAATTTACTGACAGAGAAATCAAGCTAAACAGAGAATGTCTGACTATTATTACACAGCTGAGTGCTAGATAAAATATCCATTAAATCTGAGTGCCAACATTTAATGTTTTATGTCCACATAATGCCGGAAAACATTGGCTGTGACCTATCAATACACATTCCAAGCCAATCTACTTATTAATCTGCTGAAGTTGCTGTTTTATTGCTTAAACAGACAAAAATGCAATCATGCTTATTATAAAAGTATCATATTACCTCAGGCTAATAAGAATGGATGGAACAAAGAGATCGTTACGTAAAAATTATTAACATTTGGAGCACGACATGCAACAGTCATAAAACAGCATTTGTTTTTTAAAATGGGCAGAGAACTTTTTAGAGAGGGGAAACCCTGTGGATGAGGGATAGTCCTATACTTAACCATTTTGCTTTTCAAATGAAAGGCTAACGTGGGGCAGGGACTGCAGAGTATCCTCTCCTATTATATTTTCATAGAATTCAAGTTTGAATGAAACTTTAGTACTACTAATATAACCATTTCATCAAACAGTTGAGGAAACATATGATGAACCTTAGAGAGATTACAGGACTTTGTTCTCCAAAGCACATGGCTATTAACAACCAAGGAGAGACCAGAATAGGGTTTCAGGTTGCCCAACATAAACAGAGTCATGTACCGATTACCACGTGGCAAAACAAATAACCAAAAGGGTGCTTTCAATATTTAAAATAAAATTGTTATTTAACTTAATACTTAAATAATATATGTAAGGTTTGATTTAGTAAAAGACATCACTATTAAATTTGATCAATATCCACTAATCTTGAAATAAGTAAAATGATAACTGGCAAATCTGTACCAATTCTTTTAGAAAGAGGAAGTTACAGCATGCCAGGGACTGGAGGTCATAATTCTCCCCCAAAACAACTAGCTACCAAAGGTAAACTGAAACAGCCAATTCTAAACAATGTCCTTTTGTTTGAGGGACAATTGCAAAGTGCCCAAAAACCAACTTATACACTAGCAGTACTGACAATGACTGAAGGACACCGGCTAAATTTCAGAAAATACCACAGAAAATATCAGGCAATCCCAGAAGGAAATGAAAATCTCCAATAAAGTGAAATCCGTGGGTAGTTCTAGTTGTGGGAAAATGTGCTTTCCACCAATTTAGCATGCAACTGCATTATAAACATGAGCACTTTAGGGAAAGGAATTTGAAACAGAGAAAAACATTTGAAAAAGTAATCAAATTTCATCAGACTTGCATTCCTGAGATTCTCCTTACTTAATTGTACTTAGATGTAAACATTTTATTCTTTAAAATGACTGAAAACCTAGGTTAAATGGGTTAACTAATGGTCAAACACCAAGAATAACCTATAATTAAAGCAGCTATTTCCATCTTTTCCATCTCTATATTTAAATATTTAATCCATTACTAAATGAATTATGATATTAATATAGACACACTGTCCAAAAAAATAAATTGCTGTAACACTGCCTGAAATACATTCCTAATCTAACCCTCAAGGCACACAGACATTAAAGAGATAGGGATCAGGGTCTAAGCGGTCTTTAATTTGAAAGAGATGCACAGCAGCTCATTACTGTACTGCGCTTGCTAAATTGATGATATATAAAAAGTTATCCAGACAGTTCAGATTAGAGAAAATTAGAGCCATAGCGGGGTTTTAATCTGAGTCTTGTCAATTTTCAAGGTGGGATCACCTCTGCACTTGGATAAACATGGTAGAGATGGGTATCTGTGTCTTTCAACTTTTCTATATAATTACTCTAGAAATTATAAAACTATAGTTGAAGAATTAGAAATAAAAATTTGGTCCACTGGGGATGAGTTTAACATATCACCACCTGTCATTCCAGGGTATCTCAATCCATTCCTAAGCCTGTAAGTTAGAAATCTTGATCATTTGTGACCAATTCTCATGTTTCACCCAAGAAGAAACTGAAACCAATCTCAGTCAAAAAGCTGCTAAGGGACAGCAAGGCCAGGAGTTCAGTCAGACTCTATTCATTGTCCAGTAGTAAACCAGATTCCACTTCAGAGTGAGTTCATAAGATTTTACAATTGCTTATGCTCAATGCCCTGGAAATATGAAGAGCCAGAGCCTACTTTTACTTTAAATTTCTGACTTGGGATAAGAGGTATACATTTTATGGTAGTCCTATGGTTAAGAATTTGTAGGGTGACTTTCTCTTATTATCCTATCAACCTTTCCCCACTCAAGCCCAGACCCAAGTGGCAAGCCCTTTTGTCCCCTCCCTGTGCCTATGGTAAGTTCTGTTTGTTTGTTTTTTCCCCTAGTATACCCTTAATTAAGGGTACAGGCTTTTGAGAGTCCATCTTTGTGTGTCTGAGGGATCCTATGACATCTTAACTCTGAGTTTCAAGCTTCCACTCTAGTCCCGGCATATTTCCCCCAAATAGCCACAGCATTTGCTCTCTCCTACCAATCTAGATGTCATTACTCTCTGAATGCTCTCTAGATTTCTCTCGTTTCTTAAGAGCTCAGCTATCACCTTCCACCTGCTCCTCATAATCATATTATAATAAAAAACATTTGTTTTGTGCCAAAACACCATTCTGAGTGCTTTACAGTAGTATTTTAACCCTCAAAATAACTCCATGTGGCAGATGCTGCTACGATCTCTACTTTGTAAACACAGCTGCCAAAGAATGGAGGCTCTCACAGCTAACAGAGAACTGGAGCCAAGTAGCCATGACTGTAGACATGGAAAAATACTTTCCATGATTTTGTCCCTCCGCATATGTTATAAAGGTCAATTGTTTTATTTTATCAATTATTTCTGGTTCTTTTATAACTGGAATATTATTTGGTAATCTAATCCATCACACCTTGACACCCCATGTCTCTTTAAAATACTTTTTTGTCCAAATGACAAGAAATGTGTTTGAATATGAAAAATTAATCAACATACAAATCAAAATTAAAATCACCTGCTAACAATCTTGTGTATATTTTCTTTTAATTCATTTTAGCAACAGAGACACTGAGCAGGGGAGAGGGGCAGAGGGAAGGAGAGATAATCTTAAGCAGGCTCCATGCTCAGCACAGAGCCTGATGTGGGGCTTGACTCCACGACCATGATCAAGGATCATGATCTGAGCTGAAGTCAAGAGTTGAATGCCCAACTGACTGAGCCATCCAGGAGCTCCAGCAATCTTTTATATTTTCTTATAAATTTTCAACTTTATTTTCAAAGTCTCCAGGAAAACTCCACTGGCAGCACTGGTGCATCAACTCCAATCCCCACCAACAATGGTAAGGATCACTGTGTAAAGTAGTACTGCATTAGCCACTACAATGTTCATGACATCTCCTGTGTGTTTACAGGGCTACTCTTAGTTTATACTTGCTTTAGAAACATTAACCTTATCAATTTACCAAGGGACTTACGTGCATACTAGGTACAAAAGCAGTAAACATCTTGAAAGTCAACAGTAGGAGACATTGGAAAAGTTATATTGGAAACTAATGTAAATTTAAAAGAAATGAGGTGATAGTAATGGAGGAGGGCACTTGTGAGGAAGAGCACGGGGTGTTATATGGAAACCAACTTGACAATAAACTATTAAAAATAAATAAAAAAGAACAAAGAAAACAAAAAATAATAAAATTTGAAATTCAAAATGGCATTAAAAAAAGAAAGAAAAAAAGAAATGCATACATGTGTACAGGATGAGAGCTTCGGAGAACAATGAACCATGTTGGGTCAGGCAGGAGGATTGACAAAATTCAGAGTATCAGTGTAGGAAAAGGTCTGGATCTGGGCCAGCACAATTAAAGGTCTGCTGATGAAAACCCTAACCATAGGGGACGTGTTGGGAGCTGCTGAGTTTTGGCCGCCTCAGGCAAGGACATATCGCTCTCCAGGGAGCAACCAAAAAAACAAGATTTACATCTGGAGGCTAGGAGAGTGCATTTCTTGGTCCGGGATTCAGAGACAGTCATACTGGGCCAGATGAGAAAATAAGCCAAAATGAACAAAAGATCAAACCGCATTCGGTTTTATGCAGCACTAATCTTCCCCTGGCCCAGTATTGCAGACCAAAGTCTGGGCGCTTCCTTTGATGCTGTGTTCGGAGTTTCAGTTTCAGTTTCCCCTTTCTCTAATAATCATTTGATTCTGTTACCTGGCAACCAACCTGGGCCAGTTTCCTGCCCCTAATCCTATAATGGTTTGATTCCTTTTCAATAAACGGGCTTGATCAGAAAACGCTTGTCTTGCCTCACTCTCTGTGCTCCCCTTCCTGCCCTATTCTCTCTCCCTCCCTCAGGAATGAACCCGCAAGGATTTACCACCCTGCCCCTCCGGGCCTGGGCAAGGGACCAGACAAGTGATGTCCCAACGTGGGGCTGAGTGAGGGAACACAACAGGGACAGGAAGGGAATAATAGATAAAAACAGAGAAGGAGACAAACCATATAGAAAAGAAACTGAGGGATGATGACAGAGTAAAGGTTGGGGAGGTGGGGAAAATGGGTGATGGGCATTGAAGAGGGCACTTGTTTGGATGAACATGGAGTACTATATGTAAGTGATGATTCACAGGAATCTACTCCTGCAGCTAAGACTACATTGTATGTTAGCTAATGTGGGAATAATATAAAGAAAAGGAAAGTTCAGTACTTTCTCTGTTGCCATAAGTCACAAATGTTTTAAAAGGGAAGAATTAGAAAATAGAGATAAAAAATAAAAACGTGGCACTAAGAAATAAACCCTGTTTGCGTGTATCTCTTTGAAAATGCTTATGTATCATAGTATATATAAATATATACTTATATATGTACATATAGACACACATAAAATGTCTTTTCCTCCCAGATGGCATAGTTTTGCTTTCTATTAACAATAAAACATGAATACTTTACATGTGAAAAAAATCATAGTCAGCAAAAGCATGAGTAGTTAAAAATGTTTGATTCTGGAATGACTTCAAACTGGGAAGAAAGGCAACAAATACATATACAATTGAGGTGTTATCTAAGCAACTATCCCAATGGGAATATCATTACTCTGGACATTCTCAGGTCTCCAAAGCATTGGCCATGTCTATGTGTCAGTTTCATTTTAACTTTGAGCACATTCTAGGATTTGGCACAGTGATAAAGAAAATTCTGATACAGTCAGAATATAAAATTGGGTTAGCCGACATATATATTTCTCCAGCTAATAAAAACTGCATGTTTTCACATACATATATACTTACAGAGAGTATTTTCTGGACAGGAATTTACAATTTCCTTTAATATGACAGCATATTAAATATTAAGGTGTTTGACTAATGGCCAATTTCAAAGTTACTGATCACCAGGGGTTTCCTGCTCTTGTATCCAGAGGTGATTGAAGCCACAGTGATTAATTAACCTTGGACTAGGCAGGGAAGACAAGATGAAAGGAGTGAGAGC
The DNA here is from genome assembly GCF_006229205.1 of Suricata suricatta. Lineage (NCBI taxonomy): Eukaryota > Metazoa > Chordata > Mammalia > Carnivora > Herpestidae > Suricata > Suricata suricatta. The sequence goes on from NC_043712.1 coordinate 59,796,505, forward strand.
AGGGAGACACAAAGACATTAAAGCATAATATAAAGTGACAAGTGGCATTCTAAAGCCAATTAAGTACAGATAGGACAGCAGAGGTAGGAAAGGAGTAAGTGGTGAGTAGAGAATGATTCCAAGAAGAAAAAGGGTATCCCAGGGAAAGCAATAGTTGGAGGAAGCACATGGAAATAAAAAGCAGTAGATTACATTCACAAGGGAAAATATATTTGTCTGAATGAATGAAAAGGAGGTTTCATGAAGGGTAGTTGAGAGAAATGAGGTTGGAAAGCAAAGTTTATACTGAATCATGGTGGCCTTAAAGTCACTTATCCCATATCAGAGTTGGAATATTAAGGGAAATGTGTGAGAGCCTGTGAGCACAGCATCTTCACCAACCAAGGAAAAAGAAAAACTGTGGCAGATTTCTGAGCTTGTCAATCCTAGTGTGGCCATCTCCTCACTCTCAGTACCTCCTGAGGTCAGGCAAGAGTATTGTTCTTGGAGCCTACCTGGTTCACCCATGCTACACACACTTGCCTTCCCTACAGGCACTCAACCACAGAGCACTGAAGTTGGAGGATAGGAATATGCTATTATGTTGACATATCACAAGAGGAGGAGGGGTACACATAAGAAATGCTTCCAAAAAAAGCTTCTCTTTCAAGCTTATTCTTCTCTTTCAAGTTTATGCTTTAATTCAACATTTGTATAATAACATTAATAAACAACAAATCTAGAATATTAATCCATGTTTCAGGATCACTTTGTGCAAGTGCCTAACTTAAGAAAAATGTAAATGGAAAACATTTCACCTAAAAGCAAACTAGGGGCACATGGGTGGCTCAGTCAGTTAAGCGTCTGCCTCTTGATTTCAGCTTAGATCATGATCTCATGGTTGTGAGATTGAGCCCTGCTAAGACTCTCTATCTCCCTCTCCCTCTCCCATTCATGTGTCATGCATGCGTTCGAGCTCTCTCAAAAAAAAATTATTAAAAGAAAACCAAAGGTAGGTTAGTAATTTCTTTTCAATTATGAATAATAAAATTATTCATAGAGGAAGAGGAAGGAAGAGGAGGAGAGGAAGAATTAGATACTAGATTTTATATAAAGATGCTATATTCTAAATGTCATTCTTTTCTTATGTATCTCCTTTCTTCTATACCACCACCAACTGATGTTTTGCTGGTAAGCATGGAAAATCTTCCAGGAAAGAACAGGCTGAGAGTCAGGAAATCCTCACTGATTCTATAATTACTGGATCTGCTACTAACTAGAATAGTCTCTACAGTTTTAGGTCATTTGAATATCAAAGAGCCACTTCACTGTCTTTTGAGAAGAGCAACCTTAGAGTTGACTCTTATCTCTTAGCTGCACATAAACTCCCAGAGGGGTTGAATCAGTATTTTTCCCCTTTGCTGCTTTTCTGTTAGGGAGTCAAATTCAAGCTTCAATAGAGAAATGCTCATATACCAACAGAGGATAATGACTGCTGTTTAAAGACAATTTCTCGGATGCTCTAACCTAGTTATACTCCTGATTGACAAACACACCTACTTGTGTATGAGGAATGCAAAAGGAGCTCAGTAGCTAGGGTATGAAATTCCCAAAAGAAGCTAGATTTGGAGTTGTGTGCTCCCAAAGAGCACTAATTCCACTGTTCATCATTTTCTAATGATTATGATGTTCATTCACTTCCAACACTACCAGAAACAGAGGCAAAGGCAGAGATAACATTCAGGGGCCCCCTGATATAAACACAGTTGACCCTTCAACAACTTGGGAGTTAGGCAGGTCAAATCCCCATACAGTTGAAAATCTACATATAACTTTGGACTCCCCAAAAACTTAACTACTAATAGTTTACTGTTAACCAAAAGCTTTACCGACAATCAATCAACACATATTTTGTATATAGGATGTGTTATATACTGTATTCTTATAATACACTAAAGAAAACTTTATTTGGAAAATCACAGGGAAGATTTATAGTACCGTAGTATATTTATAGAAAAAATTCACTCATAAGTGTACCCATGCAATTCAAACGTGACGCTCAAAGGTCAAATATGATTTGTGCAGGACAAAGAATATTCTCCAGTGTTAGTTTGGAAACTTGTAAAAATATTTATACATCATTAAAATTCTCCAATTTTGTTAATTTTCAATTTTCAAAAATCCTCAGAGGATCCTTTTAATATGTCCTTAACATATTAAAATACAGACTATGTTACTGCAAAAACTATAATCACCAATGTTTCAGCAAGACATTTTAACCTTAAACCTTTGAGACAACTTGTTAAATCAATGTGCTTATAAATTTTGTAAGCCATCCTGATTGAAATAAGAGCTGCTCTCCATGGAGAAACTCTAGGCCAATTTATGATGGCCCACATCAAAATAAACTACCTTGGAAAATAAGGACAAGGGAGACAGTAGTTTTGCTTATGTATTAGTATAGTTGATTTGCTTCCAAGAAGCTATACTAAACATAAGCGATGATGGGGAAAGATAATTATAATTCACAAGTATTGTACAAAAGAGTAATTACCTTATACAGAATTGTCCTTTATCTTAACACTAAGGGGGAAAGGGTTTGTGCGAGGTATGATAAAGAAGGAGAAAGAAGAAACAAACATGACGATATATGGAAATAAACACAAATATGTTTCATTACTTCTACTACTAGAGACAGAATTTCACTGGTGTTATAGAAAATGCTACAATTATGATCCGATCTTTTTTTCTAACTAAACATGGGGTATAAAAGAAAATAGGGAGGCAAAAAAAAAAAAAGTCTGCTACAGATGTCTACGTTAATGACTGTATTTAAATTAAACAAGAAGCCCGAACCCAAGGTTCACATTTCTATGTTGACAGCATCTTCACAGGCACACAACCTCAGCAATTTGTTCCAGTAAAGATAATGCCTTGAAGATGGGCTTTTTATAGAAAACTTGTTTAAACTGATCTTTTTAGAGATGGAAAAAATAAGCCGACCCCCGATGCTATGAGACACTTGTAAGTAAGAAATAGCTAATCAATGATCTGATTTTTAACTGAAGGCAATAAAAAGGGATTTTTAGAAAAAGAGAGAAAGAAGTAAAATGGGTAACCAGGTAAAACAAATAAATAAATATCACATCCAGGAATAGAAATTGGTTCATATCAAACCATGTTGGTAAAATCTATTAAGGAGAAAGGATGTTTCACCACACACCAGGCATAACTAGATATGGAGGTATAGTTTCTTATTCAAGATGGTATTAATACTTCTAAAGGATTCAGGTCAAAAATAAAGACAATGTAAAAACCTAACTGTGTGGTACTCCATAATTTGATACCTTTAGGGAAATGATTCCCAACCTCCTCTAGAATATTCTAAGGCAAAAGTCAGAAAAGACCAATTTTATCCCACCATATAAAATATGAAAACTTTGACTAGGAACATGACTAGACTACATGAAGCAAGTATTTGCCCTTAAAATCCAAATTCTTTTTGCCTATTAACTGTTTATTACTTATGATCTCTCTATGGTATGTATTTGCAATTTGGTCAAATTTTCTCCCTACCAAGCAATAGAATGGCTGCTGAATACCATACAATATCCACAGAATAAACACTCTAAGACATCATACACTCACCTTCATCACTTGCTGCCTGCTGCTTCACCAGAGTCAACGGGGACCTTGCTGGAGGCGTACTAAGTGGATGGCGCCAACTTTTAGCAGTTTTGGTTTCTCCCTCTATTCTCTGGTCACAGAGCAAAAACAGAGAGGAATACTCACAGTTAAAGACTTGTTTTGATGGATCCGAAGAACAAACACTGTGAAAATGTCATTACTACCCAAAGCAATCTACACATTCAATGCAATCCCCATCAAAATTGCATCAACATTCTTCTCAAAGCTAGAACAAACTATTCTCAAATTCGTATGGAACCACAAAAGACCCCACATAGCCAAATACTGAAGAAGAAAACCAAAATGGGAGGCATCAAAATCCCAGACTTTACCCTCTACTACAAAACTATCATCATCAAGACAGTATAGTATTGGCACAAAAACAGACACATAGACCAATGGAAAAGAATAGAGAACCCAGAACTGGACCCACAAATGTATGGCCAATTAATCTTTGACAAAGCAGGAAAAGAGTATCCGATGGAAAAAAGACTGCCTCTTTAGCAGGTGGTGCTGGGAGAACTGGACAGCAACATGCAGAAGAATGAAACTAGACCACTTTCTTACACCATACACAAAAATTAACTCACAATGGCTGAACGACCTCAATATGAAGCAGAAAACCATCAAAACCCTCAAGGAGAAAGTAGGACACAACCTCCTTGACCTCAACCACAGCAATTTCCTACTCAACACATCCCCAAAGGCAAGGGAAATGAAAGCAAAAATGAACTACTGGGACCTCATCAAGATAAAAAGCTTCTGCACTACAAAGGAAACAATCAAGAAAACTAATAGGCAACTGATGGAATGGGAAAAGATAGTTGCAAATGACATATCAGATAAAGAGGTAGTATCCAAAATCTACAAGGAACTTACCAAGCTCCACACCCAAAAAACAAATAACCCAGTGAAGAAATGGGCAGAAGCCATGAACAGACACTTCTCCAAAGAGGACATCCAGATGGCCTACAGGCACAGGAAACGATGCTCAATATCACTCATCATCAGGGAAACACAAATCAAAACCACACTGAGATACCACCTCACGCCAGTCAGAGTGTCTAAAATGAACAAAGCAAGAGACTATATATGCTGGCGAGGGTGTGGAGAGACGGGCACCCTCCTACACTGCTGGTGGGAATGTAAACTGGTGCAGCCGCTCTGGAAAACAGTGTGGAGGTTCCTCAAAAAATTATCCATAGAACTCCCTTATGACCCAGCAATAGCACTGCTAGGGATTTTTCCAAGGGATATAGAAGTGCTGATGCATCGGAGCACATGGACCCCAATGTTCATAGCAGCACTGTCAACAATAGCCAAAACATGGAAAGAGCCTAAATGTCCATCACCTGATGAGTGGATCAAGAAGATGTGGTATATGTATACAATGGAGTATTATGTGGCAATGAGAAAGAATGAAATCTGGCCATTTGTAAGAAAGAGGATGGACCTCAAGGGTGTCATGCTAAGTGAAATAAGTCAGGCAGAGGAGGACAGAAACCATATGTCTGCACTCATAGGTCTAATAGGAGAATAGGAGAAATCTAATGGAGGACCATGGGGAAGGGAAGAGGGAAAGAGACTTGGGGAGAGAGAAGGATGCAAAACTTGAGAGACTATTGAATACTGAAAATGAACTGATGGTTGAAGGGGAAGGGGGAGGGGGGAAAGGAGGTGGTGGTGATGGAGGAGGGCACTTGGGAAGAGCACTGGGTGTTGTATGGAAACCAATTTGATGATAAACTAATCTAAAAAAAGACTTGTTTTAAGTGAAAAAATGTAGTTCATAATAATTTATGACCATTTAATTATAAAGAATTCTTATACTTAAATACCTCCTGGAGAATTAGTCCTTTATTTTAAAAACATTAAACCTTTCAGTCAAAAGCAATAGCAATCCATTCTATTAGTTATTTTACCAAGAGATCAATTACCTATCCTTCCACTGCACATTAAAACACTATCTGTGGTACAAGGTAAGCTTATCAAGCTTGCAATTAACTCAGCACTTAGCAAGTTTTCAAAAGTTCTTTTAAACTAGTCAAAATTTAGGATTCATATTAGTAACAATACAGAACTATGGCATTTGGTCACCTCTACGTTAGTCACATGTGAATATGTAGCAGGTTATTTTGCTTTCTATCCTCACTCAGAAAGTAATAATGCCAAAGTGAGCCTGTATACTTCCTTCCATTCAGAAATGAATCACTACTTCTCTGAGGATCAAATAATATTTTAAAGTTTTTTTTTAATATAGCACATTACTGTCTTCTTAAAACCACTTAATTTTTACATAAAAGTTTTTGTCCTGGTCTCTCTGAACTATACTTTCCTTCCAAAGGTATATGCAAAATCCATATGCACCTTGACATCTTCCAGATAGAACCTTCTTACAAGCTTTCTTGCCCATGCAATCCAAAAGGAAAGAAGGAAGGAAGGAAAATGGATGGATGGATGGATTAGATGGAGGGAGATGTTCAGAGTAGGAATTTGAAACTAAAGGGTTTGCATCAACAGTTGACTAGGAAAAAAGGAGTCTCGGAAATATTCCCGTAAGCTGAAGCAGCAGTGGTTGGAAGTAGAGGATACACTGGTATCTGACACCAAAACAGGATTAAGAGAAAATGTGGGGCAATATTCTAATTAAAGGTGGGGGTACAGAAAAGATGTCAAAGTAATATAGAGCGAGATTGATCTGTGGTTTATACTAGATAAAAAATATTTATCAAGCCCTCACTATGTGCCACAGTGTTCTAAGAACTGAGCTCCAGCAGGAAAAATTATACCACATCCCAGCTTTCAAGGAATGTGCCTTATAGAGGAGGAAGGCACAGATAATTAACAAGTAAAAAGTATGTATTTATCTAGTACTATTAAAGAATATGCAGTAAAGAAAAACAGGGCAGAACAAAGGAATGGAAAAAGATGGGAGGTAGTTATTTTATACAGGGTATCAGAGAAGGCCTTTCTGACCAGGAGACATCTGAGTAGAGTACTGAGCGCACTGTGGGTGCTCTCTGGTCCCGGAGGAGTACTTGGGGCAGCAGGAACAGCAATGAATATGGGACATAGTCAGTGTATTCCAGGAAGAGCATGGAACCCAGTTATCGATGGACATAGAGATGGACAGACAGACATTGGTCAAAAAATAACTCAGAATTTCTTGGAAAGACTGACTACAGCTGACTGCTGCAAGCATGCACTTCATACTAAGAAGCATCAGTAAAAACCATACTAGAACAAAATGGGTTTATGTTGCTTAAAAGGCCTGCCTGACACTACAGTGTGAGAAAGGAACACGACACAGCTGATGCTGAAAGGGGGCAAACCAAGTCACCCAGGCCTCAACAGCAGTGTTTGCTTTCCATGCAGGCAGTCTTTGTTCAGTGAAATGATAAGGATGAGGGTTAAAGGCACCAAGGGTAGAATCACTTCCACTGAAAACAAGGAAACAGAAAAGGTACTTTCAATTGCATTCCAGTTTAAAGAATATGAGTAAATTTGTAATTTAAACAGGCATTTGACTCATTCACCATTCCACAAAGAATCCCAGTATCTGCTCAGCTGCACTTAATCCCCAAGTGAAATTAAGTTGTAAATTTTGTTTATTATTGTGTGAATACTATTTTCAAATTTCCCTTAGCAACGGTTTCAAATAAATCAGACCATATTTTTCTATTTCTCTTATGATTTTGATAAATATTTGATAGTTCAGTAGGATATACAATTATGCATAATATGATAAAAGTTATTGGGTCATATTAGCAAATTATCTTTTATTTGACATTCTAAAACTATTATGAACAGAGTATTCCAAGATGATTTTCTTATCTAATCTGTCCTGTTACTCAAAGATGTGAAAAGACCCACGGTGATCTGAAATGAGCAACAGCAATCAAGAAGTGGGTCTGTTCGGTGGCCAGCTCAATTTGTCAGCCCCAACTATTGAGGCTTTCTTTACTTGTGTCTTTGAATTCCCTCATCAAGGTGTACATGTCAAAATAGAGCACTGAATTCTGACAATAACTACACACAATCAGAGCCTGCCTGGTTCACTCACAATCTTCTGGTTAAAGCAACAGTTTATACCAAAAACATATAACACAAGTGCACAAAAACATGTAAAACAGGGAGGTCCTAGGCAAAGAGTAGGATGATAAGAGTAGGCTCATAATCAAGAGGGGTCTTAAGTTTTCCAAGAAGCAAAAGGCCTGCTTCTGGTAGTGGGTAGGAACAGAAAGGTCAGCCTGGTCCTAGAATTAGAGCCCAAGATAAATCAAGGGAAAGCATGACCAGGCGAGTTAAAACAGAGGCTGTAGGAAGCCGGTGACCCAGAGGTGACAAGAAAAGGTCAGAGCCCTGCCGGTGAATCATCTCCAGTGTGGTAAATATTATAGGTAATGGAACCATTCAATGTCAGTATCATTGTGATATCTACTATAGTTTTCTTTAAAAGTACTACGGGGGAAACTGTGGACACAAGATCTTTCTGTATTATTTCTTACAATTGCATATGAATCTATATCTCAAAAAGTTCAATTTTAGAAAAAGTTGAAGAGAGAAAAAATTAAACAACATATAGCCAAAGGGTCCATGCTTCTGAATTATCATCACGTGAGCTCACAAAAGGCTTACCTTTCAGTCATAGAAGAAAATATGATTAAGACCTGTAAATGTGAAATGTCCTTTCTACCCCAAAGCAAGATTTCAATGCACATCATGCTGTTTTCAGAAACTATTCCACCACATAATAAATACAGAAGAAGAAAAAAAGACATTGTCACATACACTGAGGACATCGAGGCCATTTCTCTTTCCACTGGGAACCACTGGGACCTCCCCAGGTTCAAGGCCACTCCTGCAGCTCTCTACATCACTCTCTTCTCCCTCTGTCAACACACTATTACTCTCTGCCACTGGGAAGCATGACTCAGGTGACTTTGGCCATGGAACCTTGGGTGGCTCTGATTCCTTGGATGTCACATAGTCACAAGATAGGGAATCATCAGCTTCACTGGGATTTGAAGGTAGAATTATACCATAGGCTTGGTCATCCTTAGTCTGTATTTCCTCTGTTATAGATGTGCTTAAGCAGCTGTTTCCTGAGGAGTGAAACAAAAGACTATTAGTAAATTTTACATGGCATTATTACTACATAGTAATTCTCACCTAAATTTCTGTCTTTCAACTCCTCCTCTAAAGTCCCACAGATATGAGTGGGAAATGCCACTAAAGCACCATGGAGCTTTCATAGTTGTTAAGGTTAGATCTCTAAGTTTGGCAAAAGAATATACTTACCAACAAAATAAGAGATTAAAAAGGGATTATGCTACAGACCAATTTCAAAAGTCAGTATAATAATGATAATTATCCAAAGCAATAGCAACTTGAAATCTTTCTAAAAATACGAAATATGATACTAAGAGCTGCTACTAATGAAACATTCCAGCTCAGAGGATGTATAGAAAGAACACACGTCAGGCTGTGTTTTGCAGATCCAAATAAGAAGTATGTCCTACACTAGTCCTGTATCACACACTTATGGGACATAAAGGGAAAAGGACATCATGAGCAAGTCTCTTCCACTGCCATCTCTACTTACCCTTCTCCCTCCCCTACAAACATTCATAAGCATCATTTCACATATCACATAGTAGCTTTGATGCTGAACCCAGCCATGTTTTGTACTTAAGTGTTCTGCCAGATCTCAACACCTGGAGGTCAAAATACAAGGAGCCATGTAGCAACAGAACTAATAAACCTGGGTACCCTTGGCCTAACCCACCCAGTAATGCATCAAGTAATTAATTAAATCCAGTATGATTAAAGACTATGGTAAGGGACTATAAAAAAAATCCATATGTATGGAATAACTATGTTCTCTGCACTGCTTGCTATTCCTTTCCCTACTTTTTCACTTTGCAATCTTCTATCCATTCATCACAAATTAATTCAGATATCACATACTCCAAGGAGCCTTGCCAGGCCAGCCTCTGATCTGTTTGGAGTCTTTCCTTGGTATGTCAGGAACACTCTAGGACATCTATCTTGTGGTTCTTACCACAAGGGATTGTAATTATATGTTTGTCTAGCTCTCCAATAAAGTATGAAGTCACTATAAGAAAGTCTATAAATTAACCTGTTTAAACACAGGTATTTCAAGAGCAAAGCAGAAAAGAATCAAATTTGGACTATGATAAGGACTTTTTCTTTTACTCTAAGTGGAGTAAGAGTAAGAAGAAGGTAGGGACAAGACCTCACCTACATCTTTTAAAAGGATGATGTGCCATATGGAGAAGTGACTAGAATGGATAACTAGAGTGGACACTGAAAAAATTTTAAAAAAGCAATTTCTGCAATAGTACCACGGGGTGCCTGACTGTCAGTCAGTTGAGTGTCTGACTCCTGATTTAGGCTCAAGTCATGATAACAGGGTCATGGGATTAAGCTACACATTAGACACAGAGCCTGCTTAGGATATTCATTCTCTTTCTCTCTCTCTCCCTCCCTCTCTCAAAAAATAAAAATAAAAACATTTGAAGAGATAATTGTACCCTGAACAAGGAGGAAGCAGAGATAGGTGGCCAGATTTGGGGGAGTCCCACAGTTAAAGACAGAATGGATAAGGAGTATGAGGAATTACCAATAAGCTCAATTAGTGGGGTGCCTGAGTGGCTCAGTTGGTTAAACATCTGACTTAGGCTCAGGTTATGATCTCACAGCTCATGAGTTTGAGCGCCTTGTCAGACTCTGTGCTGACAGCTCAGAGTCTAGAAGCCTACTTCAGATTCTGTGTCTCCTCCTCTCTCTGCCCTTCCCCTGCTTCCTCTCTCTCTCTCTCTCTCTCTCTCTCTCTCTCTCTCTCTCTCTCTTTCTCTCTCTCAAATAAGCATTAACATAATAATAATAAGTTCAGTTAGTAAAAGGGCAAAAACTCCAACAAATATCAAGTAGGTAAAACATTACAGCAGTTTCAGAGAAATACACTATGAAGGAGAAAAAAGCAAAATAGTTGAGAGGTATAGATGATGACGTTAGTACAGAGAAATAGCCAGGGGGGCTTGTACATACCATTTCACAAAACTGAATGACTTTTGTTATTCTTTTTTAAAACCTTAATCTTTATTTTCTTCTTAAAATTAAGTTAAAAGCTAAGAATCTACAAAGCATTATCTATAATTGGTTTTTACTGTTCCATGTGATTTAAGAGAAGCTTTCCAAAAATGTATTGTATATTGTAAATTGAGTTCCACCCCCATCCAAAATTTTCATTTTAGAATTTTTTTTATGAAACCAAATAGGCACCGCTGTCTGCCTCGTAACTCCATTACACATAGCAGTGATGCTTTTGACTTTTACAACATTCATTTGGCTTCCTCATTATTCCTCCATAGCTTTAGATGCTCTACTGGTTAAGCTATGTAGAAAAGTAAGGTACCTATCCTAGAACACAGATTTAAGGCATCAGATCATAAAGCACCTCAATACTTACATATGAAACATAATTAGCCAGTTTCTCACCTGAGAGTTTGATATTATCCAGTGAATTCTGATCTGACTGCTTCCTGCTAGCGGAAGCCTCTTCTTCTGAAGGAGATTCTGTGTTTCCCATCTTCACTGCTTCTTCTGATTTTTCACTGACCTTGAGGTCTTCTGGGTCTTGGTCAGGGGTGAGGCCCTCCACCCCATCGACTGTAGGTGACACTTCTTCATTCTCCTCATTCTTAAGCCTCTTAGAGTAAGAGCCAGTGCACTGGAAACTATTAATAAGTGAAGCTGTGGTCAGAGCAGAATTTTGCAGTGGACAGGATAAAACACATACTAATACAAATGTTATTATTATCTTTCACTTACTTAAAGAAGTGAAAAAACTAATAGCTTTTTCATCATTATGCAAAATAATCTTCACAATTAGTAGATGAGATTTGAAATTGAAATCTTAGTTTTAATAACAATTTACTAAAAATGAAAATTAAGACAATTGTAAATAATTGATTATTATATATTATTGGGAAAATGTCATTGCTAACATTTTATAACAATATTAAAAGAAGTCTGAAAATAAAAATAAAGTGAAAAATGATGACAAGGGGAAAATAAATCAACAAAGAAAGGAAAAGAAAAAGAGGAGATTTCTATAACCTGTTGTTAAAATCTGAATAAATTACTTACATTCTAAGGTGAACCATATATATTTTTTGCATAATTCTGAAGTATGCATGAAAATCGTTAAAATTAAATGCCAAATCATCATTGGCTAAAGGAATTAAGACGGGAAACAGGCTAACTACATGTATTTAATATCTTATATCTAATTCTTATTTTCAAAGCAGATGCCATTGTAATTGCTTTCTTCACAGTATTTTCCAGAAAGTCACTTAACGTCTTTGTTGTAGATGCCTTTTGTATAAGACACATTTCTGGGGCACCTGGGTGGCTCAGTCCATTAGGCGTCTGACTCTTGACTTTGGCTCAGGTCAGGATTGGACAATTCAAGGGTATCAAGCCCCACATTAGGCTCTGTGCTGGGCGTGGAGGCTGCTTAAGATTCTCGCTCTCCTTCTGCCCCTCCCCTGCTCACAGGGCATGCACACACATGCTCACTCTCATAAAAAAGACACATTTCCAACACTATCATTTAAGAAGAATTACAACTCAAATATAAGCAACATTCATTTCCATGTAGACACACACACCCCATAACACTATGCAGTATAGGATGTCACTGCAGGCAGGATTCTGAGGTAAAGGGGATAGCCAAGGGTAACAATCAATGTATATTAGGCTTTGACTGCTACTGGCAGTAATGGTACCAGTATCATCATCGTCACTAACGCTTATATTGAAAACCCATGCATTGGAAACATGGGAAATCTTAATATTTCAAATAGCATAGTACATGTAAAATAACATAGCTGATCTCTCTTTGAGATTCCAATAAATCACTCCCTTTATTAGATTTCCTGGATAGCAGCAAACTCTATGATCAAGCAACAAGGCTGCACCTAGTCAATGACCCCTGAACATGAGGCTTTCTAACTGGGTGAGTAAAGTCCATTGATTATTTTAACTTACGAAAAGGCATTTCAAATCTGTCCAATGTGATAAATCTATGTTCTCTGTCAACCCAAAAAGGCCACTATAGTTAGTCACTAGAAGACCAGCTCATTTACCTAAATTACTGTGTTTTCTTTCCATTAAAGAAAAATTCTCAAGATGCTATATTGGTGTTTTTTAGGACCTCAAATTGACTACTGCCTCCTCCCACAGGTAGCCTTGTTGGCAATAACTCTCTAAATCAGTATTTCCCAAACTTTAAAAAATATACCAGCCCATTAAAAGTTAATATTTTAGGCAGTGATACAACACACACATACACACATGTTCATGCATCATGAAATAATACTTACCCTTACCACAGGGAAGGAATATGATATTTTTTATTCTATTTTGCTTCCTAAATTAAAAATGTTGTTCCTAACCTACTAAATAAACTTGAAAATCAATAGTTTGAAAATCACTGCTGTAAACTGCAGGGTAAAATAAGAGCACCTGAGTTTTAGTTTTGCTACTAATTCTGCACCTCAGGTACATCTCTTACAAAATGCAGAAGTGTGACTCCATGTTCTTAAGTTTCCTCCACCCACTACAATTCTAAAATAACAGAAAATAAATGTCAGAGTAACAAAATAAACATCAAAGTGTGGGAAAGATTTTAAATTACACTGTTATTTAGTTAATGGGGAAAAAAACTAGAAATGAGTTACCAGCCCAAACACAGGGGATTAAATACATGCAGGCATTAAATATTATGCTGTACCATATTATTTAATCACATGAAAAAAGCATGCATAAAACTAGTCATCAAAGGGTTAACAGAGTGTGGCCCCAATTTTGGAAAAGTATATAATATTATATAATAAATATATATGTAAAGGATATCTACCAAAAGCTAAAACTTGTTATCTCTAGATTGTGATGTTATGGGTGATTTGGGATTCCTTCACTATTATTTTTCTTATTTTATAAATATTCTCCAATGCCCAAATATCGCTTTTACAATCTGAAAAAAAAACAATGAGTAATATTGGAGAACAAAAGTTTAATATAAACCTAGAAAATATAAGAGCCTAAAAGTTTGCACAAGGACCTGAGCAATGTAACACACACCCTGTTCAATGGATTTTGAAATAGCAAGATGCCCACCTAAAAGAAATGGCTCTGCCCACAAAAATGGAATATAGAATAAACTTCACATAGACAACCATGTTAAGCAAATACCACATGTTCTGCTTTACATCTGATAAAAGAATAAAACAAGTTTACAAAATGTAGTAAACTATATATAGGCATCCCAAGGAATAAAGTATCTCGACATTTGACAAATGAAGAAAACAACTGAAGTCAGAAAGAAAATCAGTAGCAAAATGAAAAAGTGGGAAATCTAATATTGAAGTTGGTAAAGATACAAAGATGAATAAACAGTGCCAATGCAACCTTAACATACATCAGTGTAAGAGGTCTGGAGGTTCTAAGACTATTCTATTTGCCATGTACAGCATGTCAGGAATATTCTCAAACACATTATACTCCTTTCCTATATTCTACTTATTACACATCTTAAGAATTATAAATACTTTCCCTCAAATTTTCAGTAAGATAGTAAGTAAATTTATGATGAATAAACAGGAAAAAGCAAATACATAGTTTCTGAGAATATCATGTTCAACGACCCATTTTTATTGAGCAGGTATAAATGGAATGGGGTGGGGAAGAAATCATTACCTCCTGGATGCTTTTCTTACTTTCCTCCTCCTCTGAAGCCATGCTTTTACTTCAGGTGTGGATTCTGGAGTAGGCTTTGTATGGTCAATGGTGTATATATCCTTTCCTTGCTTCCAAAGCTGATATCTGTCTGGCTGAAATTTCCTCACAAAAATATCCATTGAAATTTTCACCATGTCTTTCCTGCAGGTGCACTGAAACACAACAGCGGTGGAGTGCTTTAAACATTTTACTGCTTACATAAAGTCATACTGAGTCATACTTTGAATGTACCATACATGAATACTCACTACATACTTGAGGGTAAGGTTTTACAGTTTTGAACATTCAGTGAATGATAAATTCAATTTTTTCTGAATGGACCTGACAACCTATACATTCACCTTTACAAATGACAAAATCAGATGATAGAATGCACTACAGAGTTAATCAGGAACTGTGTATCAAAAACAACTAAAAGGAAAGAGCACATTTTTGAAAGCATGCCTGCAACAGAAGGATTACCCTCTCATCATGAGGATGTATCAATACGCTGAATGCTACAAAGTCTATAAAGCTGAAAATGTAGGTTGCAATAAATAAAAGTAGCCAATGAACAATTGATTAGAAAAATCCAACCAAATGACTGATATAATTTTTCTCTAATATATATTTTAATCACATTTATGTTTATCAATAAATATACTCTCACAAATTAACCAATAATTAGAGTAAATGAATAACTTCTCTTCTAGGTCCTATCCATAGGACATCTATCATCATCACTTTAAATATATAACAAAGAAAAAAGAACAGTGTTAAGGGCAGAAATTCAAAGAAAAGATTATTTTAAATCTACCAGGACTTTGATTATTGTGAATACATAGTCAGAAGTTTTATCTTATAAAACAAGTTTCCTATAAAGACTTCAACAGGTTAAATAAATCATGTCTAGGCCAATACACCACGTAACATAGCAGATATCATTCAAATGGTGGTGCAGATGTAGTCTCAAAGATGTAACTAACAGGGCTTGACAATCCCTTGCAAACATGGTGAGAATCTGGTTGATTCAACAACAGACTTGAAACAATAAATCTCTCAATATTTTGGTGATAAAATTATCATCTCCATCCAAATTAACCTCAAAGTCTTAATAATTTCCAGCCTGTACTAGCCATCCCTAGGGTCCAAATCTTAACAGATACAATGCTTTGAAAGTTCAGGAAACACCCTACAATCTACCTGCCTAAAATAACTTCTTCAACTGTAAACAAACATTCTGTTATCAATGATACCATGATTCTTCCATTCTCCTACATTCACAGTCAACATTTCCTAATCCCTCCCTTCTCCTCTACTGTCATCATCCTGCCATCATTGATGATTAGTCCTTCCTTTAAAATCTTTCCTAAGTTATCCCAGTATCCTTCTATCTTTACCTGCAGACATTATATCCTAGCAAACAAAACTCTCTCATTTCTTTGTCTGCAGCAGCTCCTAGCACCAATTCATCTTTACAGCTACCACTTTAATCCCCCTCAAATATCTTATAATCTTTCATTTCTGAATCCCATAAACTGTAATCTAACTTCCTCTTCCTTTAGAATAAAGTCTAGACTCCTAAGTCTGGCATTCAAGGGATCCAAGATTTGACTCTTCCAGTGAGATTTCCAAGTTTCTCTCCCATTGCAAGTCAACATGAATACTCCTCTACAACAAAAGGAATTGAAGAGAGCCCAAATGCACCAGATGCTTCCTTCACTCAGTATTTCTGTTCCTACCGCAATGCCTTCCTGCTCACTGTTCTGCTACCCACCCAAAATAACTCATCCTAAACACTGTAAGTTGTACCAATTATTCCTTTGAATGCAGTAGTGTTTAACTACAACTCTGTTTCTATTATTAGTTAGGGATAGAGAAAGTTCTACAACATTTTGCTATAATTATCTTGGTTTAGGAATATGGAAATCCTGAGAAATTTTAAGATACTTTGGTTTAAAATGTAATCTTTTCACTAAAGGAAGAAACAGAAGTTCATCATACTCATCAGCAAAAACTTCCTTATTTTCCTCAAATGTTACTAATATTTGCTTCACAAAGAAAAATAAGGGACTAAATAATATAGACACTATTCAGTCACTTTGGTGAGGAAGAATTGTTTAAATTCATTTTAATTTCCCATTCCTCTCTCCCAGAATTCCTAGATTTTGTAAACATGCAGCAAGATCTAACCCTCAGTAGATATCTCAACTCACTCCAAATACAATAGATAAGTGTTATTTCCTGATTTAAATAAATAGAAATAAACAGTCAAAAAATACCCAAAATAATGGAAGAAACAATGTCAGAATCAAAAAATAGTAAAATTCAGCAGTACAGAGAAATCTATTTTTGTTAGTAATGACAAATAGTAACACTCATCTAAATTCCCATGAAGATTAAATGAGATCATTTAAGAGAACATAATACATACCTTTATTGGTAGGAAAGAACGGCTTTGACAGTCCCATTTAGAAATAAAGAAACGTACACACTACATATTGGTACAAAGAGCAATAATCAATAATAGATAATACTTTTCAAGCAAACTATTTGTGATATTAAGTCAAAGTACTAATAAGAATGGCTATTCTTGCTGCTTTTTTTTATATATAGTTTATTACCAAGTCGGTTTCCATATAACACTTGTGTTCTTCACCACAAGTGCCCCTCTCTATGACCATCACTCCCCCTCCCCCTCCCTCTTCAGCCCTCAGTTTGTGCTCTTGGTCCTTCTTTTAAGAACAGACACATATTGGTTAAAAATGCAAAATCCAAATTTAAAGAGAATTGTCAGAAGCTTGTATGCATTGAATTCTTCCATATTTCACTACCCTAAGACCTATTACAGAGTCATGACTGTTTCTTCCTATATCCCAGGAAATCAAATTCATGCTCTCTATTATTTATACTAGAAACAACAATCTAATTTAAAGATGAAAATACTTTAAAATTCAATAACTTCCTAAGATAGAAAATATTAAGTTAGTCGTTTGAATCTTAGAATTGGAATTTTTACATAACCACAATAAATGACTGATGAAGTAAGAAATTAATACTTAACACACCCAAACTGAGGCATTACTTTAACATATTTTCTTTGTAACAAACAAGATGGCTAATTAATTATGAAAAAAAATATGTTCATGTGCAAATGTCTGACAAAGAAGGCTCTGAAGGTAGGAAAAAGTGTGTGAAATGATTCTGCTTCTCAGTTTATTTATAAAAATTAAATGCTAACTAGGAAGGAACTAAGAAAAGAATGCCTTAAAATAAGAAAAGCCTAGTAGCAAGTTGATGTGGTTGTTATGCTTATTATGAGGGTGTTACAAGTTGAATTGTGAGCCCCTCAAACAGTATGCTGAAGTGCTTACCCCAAGTATATCAGAATGTGATCCCATTTGGAAATAGGGTTATGGCAGAAGTAATCACTTAAAATCATACTGGAGTCAGATGGGCCCTTATTCCAATAGGACTGGTATCATTATGAGAAAAGACACAAACACACAGGTGAGAAAGCCATGTAAAGATGAAGGCACAGACTGAAGTAATGTGTCTACAAGGCAAAGACCACCAAAGATTAACTTCCACCACCAGGAAGAGGCAAGGAAGGATCTCAGGAGGAGGACAGACCTTCTGGCACTTTGATTTTGAACTTCCAACATCCATAACTGTAAGACAACACATTTCTATTGTTTTAAGCCAACCAGTTTACAGTGCTTTGATACAGCAGTCCTCAGAAACAAAGACAGCCTTAGAAAACTAATAAATTTTTGGTACTGTCAAGCATTACTGCTGGACAAATGCCTAAAAAAATACTGAAGTGGCTTTGGAGAAGAAAACGGTAGAGACTTTGTCATCATAAACAATACATATACAGTCATGAACAGAATGTTGTTAAACATATAAACTCTGTTAAAGTTGCTTTTGGCAATGTCTACGCTAGAAATGAGGAATATAGTATTGGACACTGGAGGAAAGATGATCTCTGTTATGCAGTGGCAGAACTGTGTTCTCCCGTTGAATGGCAGGTAAAACTTGTTAAGTGATGACGTTGAATATGTAGCTGAGGATATTTCCAAGGAAAGTATGAAAGGTGTAACCTTGTTTTTTTGCTGTTTTTTTTTATTTCTTTTTTTTAATAGTTTATTGTCATATTGGTTTCCATATAACACCCAGTGCTTCTCCCCACAAGTGCCCTCCCCCCATGACCATCACCCCCTCCCTCCACTCCCCCTCCCCCTTCAGTCCATGGTTCGTTTTCAGTATTCAGTAGTCTCCCTTGATCTGTGTCCCTCACTCTCCCCCACTCTTTCCCCCTTCCTCTCCCCATGGTCCCCTGCCAGGTCTCTCCTGTTAGACCTATGAATGCAAACATATGGTATCTATCCTTCTCTGCCTGACTTATTTTGCTTAGCATGACACCCTCGAGGTCCATCCATTTTGCTACAAATGGCCATATTTCATTCTTCCTCATTGCCATATAGTACTCCATTGTGTATATATACCACATCTTCTTGATCCATTTATCAGTTGATGGACATTTAGGCTCTTTCCATGATTTGGCTATTGTAGAAAGTGCCGCTATGAACATTGGGGTACATGTGCCCCTATGCATCAGCAGTTCTGTATCCCCTGGGTAAATCCTTAGCAGTGCTATTGCTGGGTCATAGGGGAGTTCTATCGATATTTTTTTGAGGAGCCTCCGCACTGTTTTCCAGAGCAGCCAGGCAGCTCACCGACTTCAGGTGGAGACAGGGGAAAAATCTGCCTTCACAATCCCCCTATTCGATCCCGACCAGAAAGCCGCCCACCTGCAGGCGATTTTAACTGTGGTGGCAATATTGAGTGTGCAGGCAAGGACTTAGAAACCGAGCAGAACTTAGAAAACAGAAACAATTAGATCCGCCTGAGGCACAAGAAGGTTGGACTCCAGAGAGTGGCTGGCAACGCATGGTCTGAGGGGGACTTGAGGTGCCTGCCGCCATTCTTCTCCCCACATACCAGGGCGGGACCTCAGAGAGCAGCCCCTGAGACCCGACCCACCTGCACCAAGCCACGCCCATCCACGCTGGAGAGCTGCTATGCTTTTGCTTATTACTGTTAATTGGTTTTTTTCTTAATATTTTTAATTTTTAATTGTCCCCTGTCTTCTCTTTACTATCTTCCTATTTCCTTCTTTTCCCCCTTTCCCCTGGAATCTGGGAAAGACCAACAATTAGGCACTGCTGTGCTTAGATCAACTCTTACCATCCAGATAATTTTTCCTTTATTCCATCCTTATCTCCCCCAACCCCCACTGCAGGTTTTAAGCCCTCAGACTGTCCTTTATCTCTGACTGTTGCTGCCCCCCCCCACTCCCCGCCTGCTTTTTTTCTTTCTCCTTTTGTTTTATTCTCTTCTTTATTTTTTTTCTCCTCTCTTTTCTTTCCTGTCCCTTTTTTTCTTTCCCCCTTAGGTTTGCTTCTTTATCAGTACATTTGTGTGCTTGTGTTCTCTGTGTGTTTGTCTGTCTGTTTTCCTTTTCAGGGCTATCTCAAGAAACAACCCAAAGCACACATAGTGGAAAATCCCAAATATCACTGAGTAGGGAAATCAATTAATCAGAGGCATAACAAGAGAAACTGAGAGACACCATTAAAAGAACATCTCCTGAAACGACAGACCCTAGACACTCCAAGAGCCTCCTTCTATAGAGGAATACTAATAAATGCACAGTGCAGAACGAGCTTTTAAAACTGACAAGAGACAGAAAGCTAGCCAAAATGACGAAACGAAAGAACTCTTCTCCAAAGAAACTCCAGGAAGAAATCACAGCTACAGAACTGCTCAAAACAGAGACAAGCAACATAACTCAACAAGAATTTAGAATGATTGTCATAATATTAATTGCTGGGCTTGAAAAAAACATGGAAGCTATCAGAGAAGATATTGATACAAAGACTAGGAACCTTCAAGATAGCTGTGACAAGTTAGAAAAGGCTCTAAATGAGATGAATAATAAGATGGAGGCTGCCAATGCACGTATTAAAGAAGCAGAGAGGAGAAGAAGTGAATTAGAAGACACAGTTATAGCAAAAGAGGAGGCCGAGAAAAAGAGAGAAAATGATTCAGGAGCACGAAAGGAGAATCAGAGACCTGAGTGATAAAATCAAGTGGAACAATGTCCGTATCATAGGACTTTTTTTGCTATTTATTATAATATTGGAGAGGGAAGAAATAAAACGATGAGGGAACTGCTAAGGAAGAACAAAAATGTCAGCCTATCTTCCTAAGTGTGCTCTAGAGAGCAGGCCAATGGTTTGTTAGGACAAACATCTGCTAAGGAGATTCAGCATGTGAATCTTGGATCAACTCAACCATCTCAGCAGAAGCCTGAACTAGAGATGTGGTTATCCTGGAAAGAAGTGTAGAGGACCTTCCTGTCTGACACCTATAATCACACTGAGAGTCAACACAGTTTTCAAGATTTTTATACTAGCAAAAATATTGCTATCCTGGACTGAAAGAGATAGAGACAATAAAATGAAAGAAGAATGACTCTAAGAGCAATGCCACAGTAAAGAGAATTGAGCCAATAGGATCTGCTCAGTAGCCTTATCTAACTAATATACTGGGGTACAAAAAGATGCTGTCATGTTTTATGTAGGATACATTAATTGAGGGATTAAACCAACCAGAAAACATATTCATGTTAAATTTTTCTAAATAACAAAACCCCAATAAAAATTGCTATCTAGTCAACAGTATAAAAGATAATATGCAACTTATTCCTTTAAATATGTTAAAATATTCCTTTAAAATTCTATTTGGGATTATAGTACCTTGGAAGATGAGAAAAAGAAGAAAATGGTACCAATTTGTTGAAGAACTACAACATCACACTATGATACAGCAAAGCATGGCACTTAAAAATCTGGATTCAAACACCACCATCACTAGCTGTATAAGCTTAATCAAGTTATTGAACCTCTCTGTGCCTGAGATTTCTCATCTGAAAAACTGGGCATAACAATGTTAACTAACCCAAGGGGCTAGTAAAAGGACTAAACTTTTCCTACATGTAAGGGGTGCTTGATTGTGGGTCGGTGAGATCACAAAGTTCCTGTGCCAGAAACTAGGGAGCTGGTTGAAGCCATTTCCACCTCTCCCACATACCCACCTGTGCACCACATTAATCCACCCAAATAAGCAAAGCAGTGCCGCCGAGTTCAGAACAGAGCCATTACAAGAAGCCCACCTAACTGTGCCCTCTAAGCATATCCCCTAGAAGACCAGCACAGGTCACTCCACCTCTTTAAACTTTTTGTACTCGTAAAACAGTTACTCAGACTGTGATAAATGTTCCATAAGCTCCTGTTTAAAAAAAAAAATAGGATACGGGCACCTGGTAGCTCAGTCAGTTAAGCATCCAACATTGGCTCAGGTCATAATCTCGCTGCTCATGAGTTCAAGCCCCACATTGGGCTCTCTGCTGACAGCTTGGAGCCTGGAGCCTGCTTTGGATTCTATGTCTCCTTCTTTCTCTGCCCTTACCCTGTCACACTCTCCTTCTCTTTCAAAAATAAACATTGAAAAAATTTTTAAATAGGATAAATCTTACAAAAAGAGCCTAATACTGGGTCTGACCACAAAAAAAAAAAAAAAAAAATAGAGCTTCCTATTTTCAAATGTGGCCTTACTGGGAACGTTGAATCAACTGAGGAAATAAGAATCTGGCTACCATGTCTAACAAATAGCCCTAAGTGTCAAGCAGTGGTTTTGAAGAATCAAGAGCAATCATGGATTTCTGATTAACTGACAGATAATATAAGAAAACTGAGTTCTTCTCATGGGTGGACCAGAGCTGTGCACATCCAGCTCCTTGGTGGGTCATATGTTGCAGTCACACTAAACTCCTTGCCTTCCATATTCAAGAAATCACGAAAACTGAAAGCCCAGAAGTCAGGCATTTATGAGGGGAAATGCCATGACATGAACTTATCCCACAAGATGCCAAAGATAAGAAACTGTAAGGTTGAATAAGATGGGAGTGGGGGTTGAATTCATGTAACTTCTCCCCTATAACCAAAAAAAAGGGGAGAGTTTCTTCTCAATATAAGAGCCTGGAATTTGCAACTACATGGATAGAACTAGAGGGTATTATGCTAAGCAAAATTAGTCAGAAAAAGACGAATATCATATAAATTCACTCATATGAGGAATTTAAGATACAAAACAGATGAACCTATGGAAGGGAAGCAGAAATAATATAAAAACAGGGAGGAGAACAAAACTTAAGAGACTTAAATATAGAGAACAAACAGAGGGTTGCTGGAGAGGTTGGGGGGGTAGACTAAATGGGTAAGAGGCATTAAGGAATCTACTGAAATCATTGTTTCACTATATGCTAACTAGCTTGGATGTAAATTTAAAAATTAATTAGCTTTAAAAAAAAGGTGGCTCAAGTATGTAGTTTTGAGAGACATAATTTTCACTTGAATCTCAGGATTATAAAGAGTAACTTCCCATAAAATAAAGGGAAATGTCCTCTCCTTTCTCATATACAATATTCTAATGAACGATAACTACGGAATATAAAAAACAGAAAGAATATACAGAATAGATCAATGAAACAGAATAGAGAACCTAGAAATGGACCCACAAACATATGGCCAACTAATCTTTGACAAAGGAGGAAACAATATCCAATAGAAAGTCTCTTCAGCAAATGGTCTTGGGAAAACTGGACAGCAACATGCAGAAGAATGAACCCAGACCACTTTCTTACATCATAGACAACAAACTCAAAAGGATGAAAGACATAAATGTAAGACAGGACACCATCAATATCCTAGAAAAGAAAACAGGCAACAACCTCTTTGACCTCAGCCACAGAAACTTACTTGGCATGTTTCCAGAGGCAAAGGAAACAAAAGCAAAAATGAACTACTATGACCTCATCAAAATAAAAAGCTTCTGCACAGTGAAGGAAACAATTAGCAGAACAAAAGGCAACTGATGCAATGGGAGAAGACATTTGGAAATGACATCAGATAAAGGGTTAGTATCCAAAACCTATAAAGAACTTATCAAACTCAACAACCAAAAAACAAATAATCCTGTGAAGAAATGGGTAAAAGACATGGACACTTTTCCAAAGAAGACATCCTGATGGCTAACAGACACATGAAAAAATGCTCAACATCACTCCTCAGAGAAATAAAAATCAAAACCACAATGAGATACCACCTCACACCTGTCAGAATGGCTACACTTAACTCAGGCAACAACAGATGTTGGGGAGGGTGCAGAGTAAGAGGAACCCTTCTGCACTGATGGTGGGAATGCAAACTGGTGAGGCCACTCTGGAAAACAGTATGGAGGTTCCTCAAAAAATTAAAAATAGAACCACCCAATGACCCAGCAACTGAACTACTACGTATTTATCTAAAGGATATAGAAGTGCTGATTCAAAAAGGCACATGCACCCCAATGTTTATATAGCAGCACTATCAACAATAGCCAAAGTATGGAAAGAGCCCAAACGTTCACTGACTGATGAATGGATAAAGAAGATATAGAATACAATGGAATATTACTCAGTAATCAAAAAGAATGAAATCTTACCATCTGCAACATTGTGGATGGAACTAGAGTGTATTATGTTAAGCAAAGTAAGTCAGCCAGAGAAAGACAAATATTATATGAGTTCACTCATATGTGGAATTCAGATACAAAACATGAACATAAAGGAAGGTAAGCAAAAATAAGATAAAATGGAGAAGGAGACAAACCATAAAAGATTCATAAAATACAGAGAGGTTGCTGGTGGGGTGTTGGGTGGGGGGAAAGGCTAAACAGGTGAAGGGCATTAAGGAGGACACTTGTTGAGATGAGCACTGGGTGTTATAATAAGTGATGAATCACTAAATTCTGTTCCTAAAATTACTATTATACTATATGTTAACTAACTTGGATTTAAATTTTAAGAGAGAGAGAGAGAGAATACTAAGATGTAATATGATGGCCTTTCTCAGATCCATTACAAATTGAAGCTAAAAACAGTGGTACCTGTGTTGTTCATTTGGCTGAGCATCCGACTATTGAACTCACTCAGGTCTTAACCTCAGGGTCATTAGTTCAGTCCCTGCATTGGGCTCTGCACTTGGCATGGAGCCTACCATTCTGTTTTACCAAACCAAACCAAATAAAAATGTGCACAATAAAAATGACTCAGTCCTTTCTTCCTCTCCCAGAGATGGTATGTCTAGGTATTCAAAATGGTCCAGCATTTGACATACCATTGTAGGCTGTCCTACACTAAAGCCTCTAACAAAACTAGGCTGTCCTGAATCCCCTGGAGATGGAACCATTTCCCTTTACACTAGGAAGGATGGGAAAGAACCAAAATCCACATGTGGCATGTGCCTAGGGAGACTTCGAGGAGTTCGTGCTGTTAGACCTACTAGAGTTCTTTTGAGGTTGTCTAAAATGAAAAAGCACATCAGCAGGGCCAATGGTGGTTCCATGTGCACTAAGTGTGTTCGTGACAGGATCAAGCATGCTTTCTTATCGATGACCAGAAAATGGTTGTGAAAGTGTTGAAGACACAAGCGCAGAGTCAGAAAGTTAAATAAAAAATGAAGCATTTTTGAGTTAAAAAAAATCAAAACAACAAAAATGATTCATTTCAAAAACAGAAGAAAATATATTCATTTCTATTTCCTTCAGAAATTCAAATCAATAATTGGAAAAGATAGTTTTTTAACATCTTATTTTTTATATCAAAATCTAGCCTCCCAAAATAAATTATTATTCTTGAAGGTTATAAGTTAATTATCTTCAAGGCACAACCAAATTTCCATTTTAGATCAGAAATGCAGTAACCTCCATTTTTTACCCAACAGACAGCAAAAATGTCTTCCATCTCCAAATATATAAGGTATGAAAATATGGGAGTCTACATAAAATGTAGAAATGCCACATGTTCAATGGAATCACTGTCATTTGCTTTGAGAGCCCAAAAGTTTGTATGTTATAAGCTATCTCTTAAAAGAGCATTTCATAAATAAATAACAAAGAGAACAGAGATATTTTCCATTTCTTTGTTTTCTAACAACCCATGGTTTTTAGCTGTGACAGTAAGAATTAAGAAGAATGTGTTATTGACATAATTAGACAAAATTATTCATTATTCCTACATTAAGTAACAAAGACATTGCTAACCATTAAGCATAGCAACCTCTTATTTAACCAAAAATGTGACTGATAGTGATAATTAATTAAGGCCCAAATCAGTAACTGGACCTGAAATATAATTTCATTCTAAATTATGAAACTAACTTGTATTGTAACAGATAACTAAATGCTCAGTAAATTCAGATACTTCATTGAAAATATGTTTAGACAATTCTAGGGGTAGAACACAAACAGAAATCTGGGTATAAAATCAGTACTCCTGAATCTCCATCTTTATCTCATGTCTACATAAACATCCACCCACTCAATATAAATGAATAACTTTCCTGCATCATCCCAAACGTACTGAAGAAAAAGGCCCAGCTCTTTGGAAAACTGCCACACAGTTAACTCATTAACTGTGTTATCAGTATTAACATGTATTAACATGTATTAATCATGTATTAACATGATTCCCAAGACATTGTCTGCTACATTTACACCTAGTTATTTCTGACTATAAATGATGAATAATTATTTTGCAAAATGCACTCAGATTTACAGGTTAAAATTTCTGATCAATTATTTCCAGTATTATGTTCCAATGGAGAAGCTACACATTTTTATGAAATTTAATCAATTATTTTAACAGAAATGTGGCCTCATCTAAAAAGTTGTTAAGAAACATTAAATAAACAAATGTTAAACAAAGACAATTTTAGAAAACAGATGCATTATATAGTTAGTGAAGCCAGCATTTTCTGAGAGGCTATTGTTCTATTCGTAGAAGTATTGAACCGAATAAGATTCTACAAAAATTGATGAAGGAGCTTTTGTTCTTTACATGTTCACCAGATACAAATAATGCATGAAAGTATTTAATATGCTACAAACTTCAGGGTGCACACATACCTTTGAAGTAGTATTTTTGTATTCTTTTGGTGAATGCCAAGCACTATAACTGCTAGATTGTAGGAAGTTGTATTTCTAACTTTTTGAAGAAACTCCATACTGTTCCCACAGTGGCTGCACCCCAGTTTTCATTCCCATCAAGAATGCAAGAGGGTTCCTCTTCTTCACATCCACACCATCACCTGTTGTTTCTTGTGTTGTTGATTTTAGTCATTCTAACAAGCATGGGGTGATGGCTCATTGTAGTTTTTAGTGTGCATTTCCCTAATGATCAGTGACGTTGAGAATCTTTTCATGTGTTTATTGGCCATGTATATGTCTTCTTTGGAAAAGTGTCTATTCATGTCTTCTGCCCATTTCTTAACTTGACTATTTGTTTTCTGGGTGTTGGGTATGAGCTTTTTTTTTATTTTGAATACGAACCCTTTATCAGATATATCATTTGTAAATATTTTCTCTCATTCTGTAGGTTTCCTGCTAGTATTGTTGATTGTTTCCTTTGCTGTGCAGAAGCTTTTTATCTTAATGAGGTCCCAATAGTTTATTTTTGCTTTTGTTTCTCTTGCCTCAGGAGACATATACAGAAAGATATTATATCTTATATCAGAGAAATCTCTACCTGTGCTCTCCTCTAGAATTTTTATGGTTTCAGGTCTCACATTTAGGTATTTAATCCATTCTGAGTTTATAGTGGCAGCATCATCTGCAATAGCCAAATTATGGAAACAGCCCCAAGTGCCCATGGATGAATGGATAAAGAACAGGCAGTGCGTGTATACAAACACACACACACACACACACACACACACACACACACATACACACACATGCATGCACAAACACACACACATGCACGCACAAACACACACACATACACACTAGAATGCTACTCAGCCATCAAAAAGAATGAAATCATGCCATTTGCAAAAACATGGGTGGAGCTACAGAGTATTATGCTAAGTGACTAAGTCAGTCAGAGAATGACAAATACCATATGATTTCATTCATATGTGGAATTTAAGATAACAAATGAACAAGGCGGGGGAGGGAGGGAGAAAGAGAGAGGCAAACCAAAAAACACACACTTAAGTATAAAGAAAAAACTGATGGTTAACAGAGGGAGGTTGGTGGGGGGACGGATAAAATCCATGATGGGGTTAAGGACTGTATTTGTGATGAGCACCACGTGTTTAGTGGAAGTGTTGAATCACTATATTGTACACCTGAAATTAATATTACACTGTATGTTAATGAACTGCAATTTAAAACTTTTTTTCTTTTAAAGTTTATTATTTATTTTGAGAGAGAGTGCATATGTGCTTGTGTGCATGTGCATCCAAGTGAGAAAGGGAGAAAGAGAGAGGGAGAGAAAATCCCAAGCAGGCTTCATACTGTCAGCATGGAGCCTGACATGGGGCTCGATTCCACTAACTCTGAGACCATGACCTAAGCCAAAATCAAGTCAGATGCTTAACGACCCGTGCCACCCAGGTGCCCCTAAGAACTATTTTTTAAAAAGTATTTAATGTTGGGGTGCCTGGATGGCTCCATCAATTTAGTGTCAGACTCTGGCAGCATGGAGCCTGCTTGAAATTCTCTCTCTCTGCCTCTCCCCACTCACTCTCTCTGTCACTCAAAATACATAAACAAACATCCAATGTGCTAATTAACTGCAAAAATATAAAAAGCTCTTTCATATTGAAATTCTTCACAATAGGGGCGCCTGGGTGGCTCAGTCAGTTGAACATCTGGCTTCAGCTCAGGTCATGATCTCACAGTTCATGGGTTCAAGCCCCACATTGGGCTCTGTGCTGATAGCTAGCTCAGAGCCTGGAGCCTGCTTCAGATTCTGTATCTCCCTCTCTGACCCATCTCTGCACACACTGTCTCTCTCTCTCAAAAAGAATTTTTAAAAAATTCTTCACAATAAATTCCAAAGCATGAGGAGAATAGTCTACTTCTATTACACATTCATTCTTTTATCATAAAGTATTCATTACCAGTTATAAATCTGAACCATATTTCAACCTCTTTGGCATACTCCAAATAGTCCAGACTTCCTTTGTGGGCTCAAAAGTAAGTATACATTAGGGAAAAAAGGAAAATTCGAATCAATGCTATGAATGTAAATGAATATAACATACATTATGCTATGCTAAAGAAGTTAGACATTAAAAAGTCCATACGGGTTATTCTAGCAGAGCGATGAATGCAACTACGTTTAATATGATTAGTAAGCAGTGGCCACATTGCTGTATATGTCTGCTGAAGCGTGACTGACTACAGTTCTGCTTATTAGCCGAGTAAAACCAAGATGGCTTCTTCATATAAAAAATTTCCCTAAATTTCTCATAGGAGTTCAAAAATCAAAAAGTATTTAAATATACTTGATCAACTGAGCTCTTTAAATGTGACCATGATTATGGTCTCCATCACCCTTCCCCCCTGCCAAAAACAAAACAAAACTCAAAATGTCCTGATAAATCAAAGAATTTTTTTAAGACTTAGTCTGTACTCAAATACTTATATTTTACAGAATTGATTTTCCAAGATGGTAGAGCCATATGAGTCTTCAAATAGCTTAACCAAAAGCTTAAACATTTTGCATGAAACTGATTTAACAGAACAGAAAAATGCTCTGTTTCCTGCCACTTCACATATGAAGTACACTATACACCCATCACTGTATATCCAAATGGACCCACGGATTCTACATATCAATGATACTGATTTATTTCATCTGTGTCATTTAATCATTACTCATTTGTACATGTACTCTCTTATACAAGTATTTTTGGGAGAAAATTATTATAATTATTTGAACAATTATTAAGAATTATTTTAATACAGGAAACAGAGTCTTAAAATATTTATATCTAACTAAGGTGAAAAATAATATTTGAATATCACTTTGATTTCCTGCATTAGATTTCATATAGTAGTATCAGTCAAAGACAAATAATAGTCTTTCACCGTACTCCATGAAAAGTAAATTATATAATTACATTTACACTGACTGAGCAGGGGGGAAAAGAAATATAATTCTAAGATCAATATTAATCAACAAAATCAGTATACAATGAGTGCAAAGGCCATTTCCTTGGTCCTTATATCCATTAATTAAGCAAGGTCTGCAGAAAGCCTAACCACCCCTTGTTTCTCCCCCTCGCCCCCACCCCCCACTGCCCACTGACTATCTGCAGAGCTCACAAAACCATGATTTTTGTCAAGGTGCATAATATACTTGAAAACTCCAGGGGGTGGGGGAGGTCCCAGAATACCACCCAGAAAAAATTTCTGAATGTTTTGTTCTCATAGACAGAAAGAAGAGAGTAGCTTTAAGAGGTCCCTGGAGGTGCCTTGATGGCTCAGTGGGTTAAGTATCCAACTTTTGATGTCAGCTCAGGTCATGATCCCAGGATCACGATATGGAGCCCTGAGTCAGGCTCTGCTCTGTGGGTAGAGCCTGCTTAAGATTCATTCTCTCTCTCTCTCTCTCTCTCTCTCTCTCTCTCTCCCCCGCTCCCTCTCTCTCTCTGCCCCCCTTCCACTCACATGCCTGAAATTTCTCTCTCTCTCTCAAATAAAAAATAAATAAAAACCAAAAAGACCAAAAAGATATTTCACAGCCATAGTATAAAAAGTATGACAACAAAACTGAAATTCTTATCATTATTGTGAATTGCTTCAGATACTTCTGTCTCCCTTTCATTCTATTCTAAAAATGAAAATATACATTCTATTTACTGAGTTACTGACAAATACGTTCTAGGTGCTTAGAGGATCAAATATTTAAAATATTTAGATATTGGGGTCCATGGGTGGCTCAGTCAGTTAAGCCTCTGATTCTTTTTTTTTAATGTTTTATTTATTTTTGATACAGAGAGAGACAAGAGCATGAGAGGGGGAAGGGCAGAGAGAGGAGACACAGAACCGAAAGCAGGCTCCAGGCTCTGAGCTAGCTGTCTGCACAGAGCTGGACGCAGGGCTCGAACCCATGAACATGAGATCTGACCTGAGCCGAAGCCGGAGGCTTAACTGACTGAGCCACCCTGGAGCCCCAAGCCTCTGATTCTTGATTTTGGCTCAGGTCATGATCTCTCAGTTTGTAAGTTCAAGCCCAGCATCAGACTCTTTGGACTAAGCCTGCTTAGAATTCTCTCTCTTCCTCCTTCTCTCTCTTTCTCTTTCTCTCTCTCTCTCTCTCTCTCTCTCTCTCTCTCTCTGCCCCTCCTCCACTCGCATGCATGCACTCATTCTCTCTCAAAATAAATAAATTTTTTAAAAATTTAGATTTTTTTCAATAAATAACCTGGTTTTTAACATATAAGGAAACAGAGGCTCAGAGAATTTAACTTAATCTGGCCAAAGTCGCACAGCTAACAAGTTATACATCCTTTACCAGATTCAAACCAAGAACAATTTCCATACTCTTTACCCACTCTACTGTGGAAATTCCAAAATCAAACCATTTTGAATTCATCTTAACTAGTTTTTAATTTAAATGTATGACACAATTTTCCATTTCAAACTTATTTTTCTCTGACACAAAATCAAACTGAAATTGTAGCTGAGAACAAATGTCTGAGTCTCATTATTTTTGCTTCTTATGCATGATATCATACTATGTTGACAGTTTATCCAGTCTAACAATTTTTCAAATGCATTTCTTCTACTTCTAATAGGTTCAGATTAATTTCTTCTGAGTATTTTCAGGCTTCACCATGCCAAGATATGTCTCCCTTATAAAGTAAGGCAATTATAAAGCAATTTAAGTTATGGGACTAGAAACTTTATCTTTCTGACCCATGGGAATGCTGTTCAAACAGACAAAAACTATGCAAAAGAAGGGGAATGGATTCAAATAGCTTGCTCCAGGGGTCTCCAAAAGATTCTGTAGAAATTATTTTTAGAATTTCTGCTTTTCAACACTAACCTAAGGATCTGATAGAAAGGCTGCGGAAGTTCAGAGTTACAGATATTAAGCAATCCACTCCTGCTGTGCCATGTAAAACACAGCATGAAATTGAACTCCTCAGCATTAAGGGACAAATGAAGTTATTTTGTTCTGAATTCATGCACTGCATTTCACATTTTTATGGATAATAAATTTGCGCAAGATCAGATAAAAATAGGGTTCTATAGACTCTTAGGGATCTAAGTGATTTAGATATTTGTTTAGAGCAAATATAAATATTTGCTCCTAAGAGTCTATAAGATCTATCAAAGCCAAGAGAAATGGCATGGAAGTATATAACATATAATCCTTCTCTATAATGTTCAGATATATTAACTTCCACTTTTGAGTCTTTCAGATATTTCTTTCTACATGACTAAATGGACATAATTCGAAGTTAATCCTGCACCTGGAATGAACCCTAGAACGTAAATCATCTCCTCCAATCATAATTTGTGGATAAGGAACTAGGCCACAAAAATGCTAAGTAACTTACTGGATGTCACAAGGACAGTGAATAAAAAAAAAAAAAAAAGATTCAAATGATATGAGATTCATCCTCCATACCAGCCTCCCCCCCTGGGATTTTCAATTTCCCATTCACTGAGCAACCACAGAGTACAGAGGAATTTGTGGAGTAATGCAAGGGGCTGAACAGAGAACTTGGTCATTTTCCAGGGTTCACAAGAGAATGCTGTCCATGTTTAAAACCACCTGACTGATTATGAAAGATGTTCACCTCTTCTCCACTTCTGGAGATTAAGGCAGTATCTCCTAAACTTCTTCCATCTTTTTGGAAGTTCAAACACTACTATCAATGTAGGAAAGTATTAATGAAGAAATATGTTTTTATAAAGGGGAGAAAGGAGTAGGAAGTGAAAAAAATTAATAAAACAGTTATGTATGCATAACAGTTACCACAATAAGCTCTAAATAGTATATATTAAGGGTACTATTGCTTAGTAAATACAAAAATAGCCTGCTAAGAGCTTTCAAATAAATTCCAGGTTACCATATTTTTAAATCCATATGTCATACTAAATTTTGAATGTGAGTCTCAGGAAAACAAAAACTTTTATTTATTTAACAGCCATGCCATAAACACTACCCGCACTCAATGCACTCTGATCACATGTCTCTTACCACCTAAAAGATCTCTGGTACTACTAAAACAGGTAACAACATCATGAAAGCTAACTAGACAGAAAAATCAATGCCTTTTGGAAGAAGGCAGAATTCATTTCAGGCTTTCTAATGTGAATAATATGGTCAAAAATTTAACACTAAATTTTTTTTTGCAGAAAACTAATGTATAGCCTTTATTAATAGTGATTGATGTATGTGATTCAGATGCTTATCATACCAAAAAAAAAAGATACATTTAGCATTCAAATACAAGACAATGTTCTCAGCATAGCAAAGGCACAAGTTAGGTCTTAGTGAGCAGGGATCAATAGCCTGTCTACTTAAGGGGAAGTAGAAGAAAAACAGGATTCTCAGGAAAGGAGATGTTTGCTCCCATAATCACAAAAGAAGAAGGTCCTACAGGAAGTTCCTTCACAGGCTGCAATCAGCATTGTAGGACTAGAAGAAGGGGACAAGTCACTCTCCATACCAATCAACAAGGTAAGTAAGGGGTCAGTGTAGAAGCCAAAACAATTGAAGGGGGATGAATATCAGTCATTGTCTGACACCAGGAGGCCTTGCAAACCAGCCTTAACCTCACAAGTGTTCTCAACTAGTGAGTTCAGAATGGGTCCCAACAACAAAGCACATATTTAAATTAATTATAACTTTGCAAAAACTCATCCACTAACTCTTCCGAGCCAGAAGAGGACATATGTTTTCTATGTGTTTAACTTTCTATTATTCCCTACAAGTATTTTGGTATAATGTCTCCAAAGAGTGACTGATGTGCTGCTTTCTATATTGATGTCTGTAATCTAATTGACATTTGATGTTCAATTAAATACTTCTGTAAGTCTACCTTCCCAGTTCCTTTCGTATATGCACTGTCTACTGTTTGCTAAACTGTAATTGAAAATGATGGTCTTTCCTCATTCATTACATGTCTAGGGATTGCATCAAGAGTGTAAAAAATTTAACACTAAATATTAAAAGGAAAAAATAATTTTGTTGGAAATAAAATATTTTAAATTTTTAAATTAACTGACAACACATTTTTCGGTAACATTTCCTTAGAAAACCACATAGCAGCACTGTAAATAAATAATTCAGCATTTCAGATTCATTTTATCTGGCAATTCCTATGTTTCCAAACAAGTATGAGAACATGTCTGGCATTGCTAGTATATTTTCTCTGTTACTAATTTGTGAAATTATTTAAAGCAGAAAAATGATAAACTCAATATGAACCTGAAGAAAAACGAAGAGAGGACAGAAAAATACACATGGATTTTAAGTGTTTCTTCAATTTCACCCTGGCCAAATTTACACCATCAATAGGAAATCATATGGAAAACACATATATTTCTTATAAGAACACATTCATTATTATTCTATGGAATCAAGATGGTAAAAACAGGAATTTAAATCAGCTTATGTCCAACAGGGATCCAACATGCAGAACTAACATCTGTGACTGTTACTGTTAGTTGCTTGACTTTAGACTCATAAATAGAAAAATAAAGCTGCATTAAACCAATCTATGACATATTACAAATAAATCCTACCAACAATCTGGTAACATATAACAAAACTTTTAAATAGGTAATAATTTTTCAAATATGAATGTTATGTGACCAGTATTGTAACAACTGGGAACTTACCACAAGAAAATCATTATCAACTAATGTACCAGCTGATGGTTAAGAATGTTCACCTTAGTAGTTTTATCAAAAATCTAAAAAAATGGAAAAAAATTTTCTAAACTCAACAGAATATTCCTTATAAAAAGTCTTTGTATAACTTATAGGAAAACATTTAATGACATGGAAAAGCATTACCATTAGGTGGAGAAAACAGGTTTATATACATATAATCATTTATGTAATATATATGTATATTTGCCTGTAATAAACATATGTATGTGAGAAACATGTTTCCTTACATCTGATTTGGGAGGAGCAATATGGGGACAGATGTCATGGGCACAACTAGAAGGCAGGAGGAGGCTGTCAGGACTAAAGGCTCACACTTGGAATAGAAATATCCAGAAATATATGGATCCCTTTCTCGCTTTTTGTTTTGTTTTGTTTTTCTTTTTAGATGGATCCCTTTCTTAAATGACATAAAGTTTCTCTCTCACTCTTGATCTCTCTAGATTTCTCTCAAACCTAAAGAGTTTCATTTCCTAGCACCTCATTCTTCAACTCACTTAAGAACAATTTGCAATCAAGTGTTTGTCTTTATTTAGTTAACATCTGTTAACCTCTGTTTCCACACTAGAACCTATGTTCTATGAGGGACAGATTCAAGTCTGTTTTAGCACCGTATATCCATCACCAACACATAGTATATGTTCCATTAAGTATTAGTTGAATGATTGCCAAGACACTACAGTATTGACAGTAACATAAGAAACAAGATAAAAGTAAAATTAAAATCTACTGTTGACCTCATTATATTTGAATTATTTAATGAATGTGCCTCAGTTGTAGTTACATAATTTATTTAAAATTGAATTACTTGATCAATATGCAGAACCTTTGATTAGAAGACCTCAAAGTATTTCGTTAGTAAATATGGCAACTCTGCCTTAATGAGAAACATGTCGTAAATGTTAAAAAGCACATCTGTGGCCAGAAAATGACTTGTAGATACAAACTACAAGTCAGATTTCTAACTTTATGTCCATTTTCTAAGAAATTTATTAATTCAAATAAAATGTAGAATTGTCATTGCTGTAATGAATCATTAACAAGCTCTGGAGAAGAGAATTCTTTCACTACCCCAAAGGCAATGGATTCACTGGTAAGATCTAGAAAGTGGTTCAGTGGAATGTGCTCTACCACTCCTGAATATGTCCAAATGTAAAATCAGGCTCCATAAGAAATGTAGTTTTAATGATCTACATTTTCTCATAGTCATATGTACTCTTAATATATTTAAATCCAAACTGGAATGAGTCCAAAAACTAATCATAAATACAGCCTATATCAGCTTCATGTTCTGCCAGGCCTAGAAAGTAAAGACCACTTTAAAACAATTCCATTCAACTGCATTTCTGATGCCAAAGACACACAGCTTATACAATAATCAGATTAAAGATTATTCATGTATATGTGTAATGAAAAATTCGCTTATTTCCTCAGATGTGGCTGCCTATAACCATCCATCAACTGTCAACAAATTTTTAAAAAGGAACGTTTTGTCTTCACTAGTGAATAAATACAAGCTGCAGCAGCTATTAAATCAAGATGCTAAAATGTTTCTTCACAGGCTTAGAGTGATCCCATTAAAGGGGAGAGGAAAGTACAATACCAGGAATGGCAGGGTTAGTGCAGTAGTTCACCATTTTGGTTTTGGTTCACTGTCTGTTCACTGTCTGTTGCAAGAGGTGTGGCTGAAGTATGCTGGGAGGGTCAAGTAGGGGTCAAGGAATTCTTTTTATAGCAAGAAACAATTATACACCAGGTCTGCTCACCCTTTTCCAGTTTACTTTGTCCAAGAAAATAGGAAATAAGTTGAAAATGGCTTCCCACTACTCCAATTCTGTTTGGGAAATCCATTTTGCTGCAAAATTACCACATTGATCCATATAATCCCTAGCCCGAGACTATAAATGGGAATCCTTCCTTTCACAGTAAAGATAATCATAAAGGCTATCCCACCACAGGCTTTTATTTCGCCTCTCTGTGAAAAGAAAACCAACAGAAGGTCCAGTTCATTAATCAAATAGTACATCCATTTTTAATTCAATTTAATACTGTGCTGCTGCAATTATATCCACAATAACAAGCTATGGTCAAATTCCTTCCACAAACATTTTGAGACTAATATAAGCAAAGAGGTACAACTACATTGACCAAACTTCATAAATAAGCATCTACATGAAATAGAGCAAAGATCTGGAAAGAAAAAAAAGGTTTCAACTTTCACCATTGGTAAAGTTTTACACAACTTGACGTATTTTTTTATTTTTTTACATTTTTTCCCAAAAATTATACTGCAATTAGCATTGCATAATTAAATTATTAAGTTTTATGGCATTATTAATTCCTAAGACTTTCCTCCATTAGGATTCTTTTTTTACATTTTTTATTTTTTTTTCTTAATAGTTTATTGCCAAGTTGGTTTCCATATAACACCCAGTGCTCTTGCCCACAAGTGCCTCCCCCATGAAAATCACCCCCATCCCCTTTCCTCCTCCTTCAGATTGTTTTCAGTATTCAAGAGTCTCTCATGATTTGCCTCACTCCCTCTCCCTAACTTTCTTTTCCCCCTCTTCCCCTTGCCATGGTCCCTTGTTAGGTTTCTCCTGACCGGCCTATGAATGAAAAAACATATGGTATCTGCCCTTCTCAGCCTGACTTATTTCACTTAGCATGACACCCTTGAGGTCCATGCACTTTGTTACAAATGGCCATATTTCATTCTTTCTTATTGCCACATAATACTCCATTGTGTATATATACCACATCTTCTTTACCCATTCATCAGGTGATGCATATTTAGGCTCTTTCCATGTTTTTGCTATTGTTGAAAGTGCTGCTATGAACATTGGGGTACATGTGCCCCTATGCATCAGCACTTCTATCCCTTGGATAGATCCCCAGCAGTGCTATTGCTGGGTAATAGGGGAGTTTATTGATAGTTTTTTAAGGGACCTCCACACTGTTTTCCAGAGCAGCTATACCAGTTTACATTTCCACCACCAGTGTAGGAGGGTGCCCATTTATCCACATCGCCAGCATCTATAGTCTCTTGATTTGTTCATTTTAGACACTCGGACTGGCGTGAGGTGGTATCTCAGTGTGGTTTTGATTTGTATTTCCCTGATGATGAGTGATGCTGAGCATCATTTCATGTGTCTGTTGGCCATCTGGATGTCCTCTTTAGAGAAGTGTCTATTCTCATGTCTTCTGCCCATTTCTTCACTGGATTACTTGTTTTTTGGATGTTGAGTTTGGTGAGTTCCTTGTAGATTTTGGATACTAGCCTTTTATCTGATATGTCATTGGCAACTATCTTTTCCCATTCAATTGGTTGCCTATTAGTTTTTTTGACTGTTCCCTTGGAAGTGAAGAGGGACCTTGATGAGGTCCCAAGAGTTCATTTTTGTTCTTGATTCCCTTGCCTTTGGGGATGTGTCGAGTAGGAAATTGCTGTGATTGAAGTCAAAGAGGTTGTTTCCTGCTTTCTCTTCTAGGGTTTTGATGGATTCCTGTCTCACATTCAGGTCCTTCATCCATTTTGAGTTTATTTTTGTGTATGGTGTAAGACAGTGGTCTAGATTCAATCTTCTGCATGTTGCTGTCCAGTTCTCCCAGCACCACCTGATAAAGGGGCTATTCTTTTTCCATTGGATACTCATTCCTGCTTTGTCAAAGATTAACTGGTCATACATTTGTGGGTTCAGTTCTGGTTCTGTATTCTATTCCACTGGTCTATGTGTCTGTTTTTGTGCCAATACCATACTGTCTTGATGATGACAGCTTTGTAGTAGAGGCTAAAGTCGGGGATTGTGATGCCTCCCATGTTGGTTTTCTTCTTCAATATTACTTTGGCTATTTGGGGTTTCTGTGGTTCCATATGAATTTTAGGATAGTTTGATCTAGCTTTAAGAAGAATGCTGGTGCAGTTTTGATTGGGATTGCATTAAACGTGTAGATTGATTTAGGTAATAATGACATTTTAACAATGTTTATTCTTTCGATCCATGAGCATAGAATGTTTTTCCATTTCTTGGTGTCTTCTTCAATTTCTTTTATAAACTTTCTACACTTTTCATAGTACAGGTCTTTTACATCTTTGGTTAGGTTTATTCCTAGGTATTTTATGGTTTTTCGTGCAACTGTGAATGGGATCAGTTCCTTGATTTCTCTTTCTGTTGCTTCATTATTAGCGTATGAAAATGCAATCAATTTTTATACATTGATTTTGTGCCCTGCGACTTTGTCGAATTCATGGATCAGTTCTAAAAGGCTTCTGGTGGAGTGGATCGGGTTTTCCATGTGGAGTATCATGTCATCTGCAAAAAGTAAAAGTTTGATTTCTTCTTTGCCAATTCTGATGCCTTTTATTTCCTTTTGTTGTCCGAATGCTGATGTTAAAACTTCCAGCACTATGTTGAATAACAGTGGTGAGAATGGACATCCTTGTCCTGTTCCTAATCTCAGGAGGAAAGCTCTCAATTTTTCTCCATTGAGAAAGATATTAGCTGTGGGCTTTTCAAAAACTGCTTTTATTATGTTTAATTAAGTTCCTTCTATCCCGACTTTCTTGAGGATTTTTATTAAGAGGGGATACTGTATTTTGTCAAACACTTTTTCTGCATCTATCAATAGGATCATATGGTTTTTATCTTTTCTTTTGTTAACATGATGTATCACACTGATGGATTTGCGAATATTGAACCAGCCCTGTAACCTAGGAATGAATCCCACCTGATCATGATGCATAATTCTTTATGTGTGTTGCTGAATTCGATTCACTAGTATCTTGTTGAGTATGTTTGCATCTGTATTCATTAAGGATATTGGTCTGGAGTTCTCTTTTTTTGTTGGGTCTCTGTCTGGTTTGGGAATCAAAGTGATGCTGGCTTCATAGAACGAGTCCCTTGGTCTCTCTTGTTGTGCCTTTGTTTATTTTATTTCCCTGCTTAGTGGTATTTGGGACTCTCCACCAGGTGTACTTTGCCTTGTTTCTTGAGGTAGTCCTGAAAAGAACAGTCAGACAAACACACAGGGAACAAAAGCATACCAACACACAGACAAATCAAATAAGTAAGTAAGCCAAAAGGGGAAAGAAAATAAGAAAAGAAAAGAAAGGAAAAGACAAGAGAAAAAGAAGGGGGCAGAAATGACAAAGGACAGTCTGAGAGTGTAAATCCTGCGGAGGGGAGAGATAAGTATAAGGAAAAATTTATCTGTATGGCTGGAATTACACAGCAGTGTATAAATGTTGGTCTTTCCCAGACTCCAGAGGCGAAAAGGAGAAATGAAGGATAAAAGAAAAGAGAAATAAGATTTAAAAAATAAAAATATTTTTTAAAAAACTTTAAGTAAAAAAAAAAAGTAGCTCTCCAGTACTGATGGGCATGGTTTGGCGTAGGTAGTTGGGTCTCAGGGGCTATTCTTTGAGGCACCACCTTAGGGGTTGCAGGAAGAAGAATGGCGGCGCCTCAAGCCCTTCTGAGACTACGCATTGCAATCCACTTTTTTTAAGTCTAATCTCCCTGTACCACGGGAGGACCAAATTGGTTTTTCTCCCTAAGCTCCAGCACTTGTCCAAATCCTAGTCCATGCACTTTAATGCTGTTGCCCCAGATGAACTGAAATAAAATGTCTTCCTGCAGGTGGGCAAGCTTTCTAGCCAGGATTCAGTAAGGGGACTGGGGAGCCAGCTTTTCCCTGGCTCCACCTGGAGTCGCCAAGCTGCAAGCCCAAGAGAGAACAAGCCCACTGAGGTGCAAG
Source organism: Suricata suricatta (assembly GCF_006229205.1). Taxonomy (NCBI): domain Eukaryota; kingdom Metazoa; phylum Chordata; class Mammalia; order Carnivora; family Herpestidae; genus Suricata; species Suricata suricatta. Next base: position 59,836,606 of record NC_043712.1, read on the forward strand.
AATTTCTCTCCCTGTGTCCAGGAGCGGCTATATATGGAGTGGTGTGTCCCCCAGTCCCAGGCCGAGGTCTCTCCCGCTCCAGCATCCACTCTAAGAGCATTTTCAGTCTCTCTTTCTCTCCCCCTCGGCTCTCCACGGCGCCACACGGCGTTTCACATGCGGCCCCAAATGGCCGCACTACACACTGCTTTGCACAGCCTCTCAATGTGCGGCTTCCCACAGCTGTTTAGCGCATGGCACCAAATGGCCGCTTCTGCACACACAGCCCTCTGTGGCCTGGCACCACTTTTTTGGCCACTCTCTCTCCCAGCTCTGCTTTAGGCTGGCACTCCCTTCCCTTCCCTCAGAGTCTCTGGTCCTGGTTTGCACTCCCTCAGGCATCCATGAGGTTATCATCTATAAGGACTCTGTGTGCAAACCTTCCATTCTTAAAGATCAGAATACAGTGCCTTTGGTCCTTCTCAGTTTGCTAGTTGCGGGTAGGAGGAGACCACATAACTCCCTACTTCTACACCACCTTGCAGCTCCTTCTCCCCTCCATTAGGATATTTTGACTAAAAAGAACACCTTGATTCTCACCCAAGATTAGTCTGTTTTTTAGGTGATGCTAGACTTGCCAATGAAACATTCTATGCCAGCAGCAGCAGTGGTTGTTTTAGGAATAGAAACATGATCCAAACTAGATGAATGGAATTCAATCTCAGGACTTGGTCCATCTTATTAGCCTAGAAAGGCCAAAAATCTTCTTTACTGCATCATGGGTAACAATTGCCTAAGAAGGACTCCAACTATAGAAGAACCAGAGGCAGCAAAGTATGATTACAAGGACTAATATATATATATATACATACATATATATGATATAGATATTCAATATTTAATAGACATAATCTATATTCAGATTATATATATCAAAGAGGTAGCCCATTTTCTTTCTGCACCCATAGGAGTTGAAAGGACACAACTTTTGAGAATGTTTACCCATTAAGATCTTCTTCGAACAGAATCTACATATTGCCCTACCTAAGAGAAAATGTTAAAATCATCTATGAACATAAGAAAGATTTTTAAATTCAGTTCTCTAGCCTGTTATTGGAAATATATCTATACTTGAAACCAAAGCACAACCATTTGCATTTGACTTACAAAAAAAGGGATTTTATAGTCAGAATGGGATGGTATGGGTTATCAGGTAAGACAGACATATGCTATGAATAAAACACAGCTATAAAAGTTAAATTAACAAGACAATCAGTGGTAGAACATTACACATAAGAATTTGCCAAAATAGAAGACCATATCAATTTCCATTTTTACATATGTTCTAAACAAATGAGGTCAATGAACATGTTTAGAATGTCAGACCTAAACGAAAATAGATATGTTAACTCCATGTTTTTAATCTGGAAATTTGATCTTCATATGGCTGTTAAAACCACTTCAGGCTTTAAATGCCAGTCACAAAACACAAAAAAGCATTCAGTAAGAATAGTTTGTAAATGTACACATTCACTTCAGTCTCTATGTCATCAAGAAAGAAACATCAAAATAGCAACTAACTACTGACAAAACCAATAGAAGTTGCATATTCCAATGTCCCAAAACCAATATAAAATTACTTACTTTAAAGCCTAAGATACATCTCACTTTAGTAGTCAGATCTAATACTAATTTTTTTTAAATGTGAGAAATATGGCAACCTATAACCACAGACATAACATTATTAAATACCTGAAAATGAATAACATGTACCTAAAGATAATATTAAGTAACTGGCACTGAAATACACAGGTTATTGGAATCCTAATTTTAATAAAGAACCCATACTTTATTTTGGATTTCTTCCAGAAGTTCAAAGTAAATGTGCTAGCTTTATTTTTCTACTCTTTTTCTTTTATTTTTTTAATGAAACAGTTTGTTACCTGGCAACAGCAACATCCAAGAATTTTGTCAATCACAGTTCACAAGTTCTGCTTCAGAGAAGGACTGAATGGGCAGAACATGAATTCCCACAGTGGAGGCAACATGAAGAACTTCCTCACCAAGAGCTATTAAATGTAGCAATGGTACTCATGCTTTCCTTTACCTAATGTCAAGTTATTCATTATATTTTTTCATTTATTATTTTGATTAAAAAAGAGCACCTTGATTCTCTGCAAAAGATAGGCTATGTCTTTTAGGTGATGCTAGAATGGGGAATAAACACTGTATCCAAAAGCAATAATGTTCAGGGATGTGCATATGACCCAACCTAGGCCAATGGGACTCAACTTAAGAGAATAAGTTCTACAAGACAAGTATTTCCACTCTCACCATTACTATTTAACATAGAACTGGAAGTCTTAGCCTTATCAATAGACAACAAAAAGAAAGGAAAGGTATCCATATCAGCAAGGAAGAAATCAAATTCTCACAATTTACAGACAACATGATACTCTATGTAGAAAATCTGAAAAGACTCCACCAAAAAAATTGCTAGAACTAGTACATGAATTCAGCAAAATCACAGGATATTAAAATCAATGTACAGAAATCTGTTGTATTTCTATACACCAATATTGAAACAGCAGAAAAAGAAATTGAGGAATTGATTATACTCTCAATTGCACCAAATACAATTTAGATACTTAGGAATAAACCTAGCCAAAGAAGTAAAAGATCTGTAATCTTAAACCTATAGAACACTTACGAAAGAAATTGGAGAGAACATAAAGAAAGGAAAAGCATTCCATGTTCATGGATTGGAAGAACAAACACTGTTAAAATGTCTATACCACCCAAAGCAATCTACACATATAATATAACCGCTATCAAAATACCATCAGTATTTTTCACGAAGCTAGAACAAACCAATCTAAAATTTATATGGAAGCACAACAACCCTGAATAGCCAAAGTATATTGAAAAAGGAAACCAAAGCTGGAGGCATCACGACTCTGAAACTCAAGCTGTATTACAAAGCTGTAATCATCAAGTGTGGTACTGGCACAAAAAAAGGTACATAGATCAAGGGAACAGAATAGAAAACCAAGAAATGGACCCACAACTATATGGTCAACTCATCTTCGACAAAGCAGGAAAGAATATCTAATGGAAAAAAAAACAGTTTGTTCAGCAAACGGTATTTGGAAAACTGGATAGCAACATGCTACAGAATGAAACTGGACCACTTTCTTACACTATACATAAAATTAAACTCAAAATGGATGAAAGACCTATATGTAAGACAGGAAACCATCAAAATGCTACAGGAGAACACAGGCAGCAACCTCTTCCACCTCAGCCATAGCAAACTGTTACTAGATAGATTGTTAAAAGCAAGAGAAACAAAAGAAAAATTAACTATTGGGACCTTATCAAGATAAAAAGCTTCTGTACAGAGAAGGAAACAACAAAACTGAAAGGCAATCAACCAAAAGGGAGAAGATATTTGCAAATGACATAGCTGATAAAGTGTTAGTATCCAAAATCTATGAAGAATTTAGCAAACTCAACACTCAAAAAACAAATACTCCAGTTAAGAAATGAACAGAAGACATAAACAGACACTTCCAGAAAAGACATCCAGATGGCTGACAGGCATGTGAAAAGATCCTCAACATCACTCATCATCAGGGAACTACAAATTAAAACCATGATGAGATACCACTTCACACCTGTCAGAACGGCTAAAACCAATAACACAAGAAACAAAACATATTGGTGAGGATGTGGAGAAGGGGAACCCTCCTGCAGTGTTGGTGGGAATGCAAATTGATGCAGCCACTCTGGAGAGCAGTGTAAAGGTTCCTCAAAAAGTTAAACATAGGGACGCCTGGGTGGCTAAGTTGATTAAGCATCTGACTTCGGCTCAGGTCATCATCTCATGGTTGTGGGTTCAAGCCCCATGTCGGGCTCTGTGCCGACAGCTCAGAGCCTGAAGCCTGCCTCAGATTGTGTCTGCCTCTCTATCTGCCCCTCCCCCACTTGCACTCTTTTTCTCCCTCTCAAAAATAATAAACATTTAAAAGATTAGAAAAAAATTAGAACTACCCTAGGATCTAGAACTACTAGGTATTTATCCAAAGGATACAAAAATACTGATTCAAAGGGACACATGCACCCCAATGTTTGCAGCAGCATTATCAACAATAGCCAAACTATAGAGAGAGCCCAAATGTCCATCAACTGATGAATGGATAAAGATGTGGTGTATGTATGTGTATGTGTATATATATAATAGAGTATTACTCCGCTATCTAAAAGAATTAAATATTGCCTTTTGCAATGACATGAAAGGAGTTAGAGTGTATCATGCTAAGCAAAATAAGTCAGAGAACAAATACTTCTATGATTTAATCATACAATGAATTTAAGAAACAAAACAGATAAACATATTGGAAGAAGGGAAAAAAGAAGGAAAAAAGAGAGAGAGAAACAACCCATAAGAGAATCTCAATGACAGAACAAACTAAGGGTTGATGGAGGGAGGTGGGTGGGGATCAGCAAGATGGGTGATAGGTTTTAAGGAGGGAATTTTTGTGATGAGCACTAGGTGTTGTATGTATGTGATGGTGCTGGGTGTTACCTAACCAGACTTTAAATTTAAAAAATAAAGTAAATAAAAGAAAGATGTTTTCTAAAAAAGAGAGAAAGTTCTAACTTCTTAAGATGGACAAAACTTATCTTAAATACCAGTTCTTATTTTTAAAAAGATCTTAATTATTAATTTTTTAAAATACAAGCTCATGCTTATGATAGCAAACATCTATTACTATGTGCTTATTATGTTCCAGGCACAGTGATAAATGTAAAGCACTTTTTCACTCAATTGGTACTTGTATTATTTCATTGTATCTTTACATACTTATAAGAAACTATTAATATCCCTACATTACTAATATAGGAAACATAATCAATAATTTGCCAAAAATCATGATTTAAGCAAGCAGTAGAATAAAGATTAGAGCCTATATCTTTTTGGCATCAATACTGGTGCTCCTAAAATCTGACTATGTATTGACAGTATTGTCAACAAAAGTGCTGACAGGATTTAGAGCACCAATAATTGGGACCACTCCAGTCCTTCTGCCTCTCCTCTGCATGAAGCTGTCCAGTGACAAAAGTTCCATTTGGTGCTAATTGGAGAAACTGATATTTCAGATATGAGAAGACAGAAGAAAGTCAAAAGAGATTTCAGCAGCAGGCAGCTGGAGAAGAGACAGGGGCTCTGGCCAGGGGCTGAGGAATGCCAGAGCAAAAGAGCTCCATGGCATCCCTGATCTCCAGGTAACACTACCTTCCCTACAAATCCTTTTTAGCCCTCTAGTTCCTCCAACAATTTTGCAGCCTCCTTCCTAATATGAACAAAACTACTAAGGACAGTATGACCATGTACAAGTCTTCATGTGAACATGTTTTAATTTTACATCTCTTCTTTTGTGAAGTGTTGTTAAATTTTGGACCATTTTTATTGAGATATTTCTGCCATTTTCTTGTTGAGCTGAGCTCTTTATATATACCAGATGCCAATGTTTTACCAGATATATGTTTTGCAAATGTTTTCTACTAATTTGGGTCTAATGTCTTTTATTTTTAAATTTTTTTTAAATGCTTATTTACTTTTGAGAGAGAGACAGAGTGTGAGCAAGGGAGAGGCAGAGAGAAAGAGATAGAAAATCTGAAGCAGGCTCCAGGCTCTGAGCTGTCAGCACAGAGGCCAACACAGGGCTCGAACTCACAGACCATAAAATCATGACCTGAGCCAAAGTTGGATGCTTAACTGACTGAGCCACCCAGGTGTCCCTCTAACGTCTTTTAATAAGCAGAAATTTTTAACTTTAATAAAGTCTAAGTCATCAATTTTTCTTTTATGATTATTGCTTTCTATGACTTAAGAAACCTTTTCTATCCCCAAGTTATGTAGATATTCTCCTATATTTTCTTCTAAAAGCTTTATATTTTAGTATTCTCTTTTACATCTCAGGTCCATCTTTAATTAGAAGTTCTATATGGTAGGATTCAAGGTTCATTTTTTTCCCAAATACTGAAGACTCTTCTCCTCAGGGGATTGTTTTGGTGCTAGTGACAAAAATTAAATGCCATATAAGTGTGAGTCTGTTTAGGGCCTTTCTTCTCTTCTACTGAAGAAGATCTAGATCTACATTGAGCACTAAATCTACATGTAGATATAGTCTTCATAAACAATCATAGCAGTATTCTTTTTTATGCCCATTATTTTTTTTCTTGACTTATTGCAGAGACTACAGTCATCATCAAATGAAGAGTAGAAATGATGAGAGTGAAAATTCTTGCTTTGATCTAAATCCTTGGGAGGAATTGTGTAATATTTTACCATTTTATTTCATTTTCCCTGTTTTGTTTATTTTTTGTCAGTACTATTTATTATTATTAATAGTTTATTGTCAAATTGGTTTCCATACAACGCCCAGTGCTCTTCCCCACAAGTGCTCTCCTCCATTACCACCACCTATCTTCCCCCTCCCCCTCCCCCTCCCCCTCCCCCTTCAACCCTTGGTTCATTTTCAGTATTCAATAGTCTCTCAGGTTTTGCATCCCTCTCTCTCCCCAACTCTCTTTCCCCCTTCCCCATCCCCATGGTCCTCCATTAGGTTTCTCCTGTTCTCCATTTTAGTATGTTATATTTTTCTAAGTTTCTTATACTTGCTTTATTGACAAAGTTCCCTCTGAGAGTTTTCACCTGAAATGGCTGTTGTTTCTTCTGCATTTACTAAAATAATCATATGGTTTTTATTTTTTATTCTGTTAATACAGTGAATTGAACTGATTTTCAAATGTGAAACCAAACTTATTGTGATGGTTAATTTTATGTGTCATCTGGACCACAGAGTGCCCAGATATCTGGTCAACATTATTCTGGGTTTGTCTGTTGAGGATGTTTCTGGATGAGAATAACATTTGAATGAGTAGACTGAATAAAGCAGATTGACATCTCTAAGCTGGGCAGGCCTTATGCAATCACAGCTGAAGGCCTGAACAGAAGAAAAAGGCTGACCATCTCAGCAGTAAGAAGGGGTTCCTTCTACTTAACTGTTGAGGTAGAACATCAGGTTTTTTCCTAACTTCAGGCTAGTACTGAAACATCAGCTATTGTTGGGTCTCCAGCTTGCTGATCACAGATTGGGGACTCCTCAGCCTGTAATACTAATGAGCCAATTCCTTATAATAAATTTTTACATATATACATCCTTTTGGGTCTGGAGGAACCCATGTAGTACACTTGTGTTCTGGAGACAAATGCTACTTAGTCATCATTATCCTCGCTTTACCAAAGTGCTGCTATAACATATAACTAAAGTGCATGAAATGGATGTGTGATTTTAGGCATTTCCTGCAACTTGCCTTCATTTAAGTTCACAGATTCCTATGCTTACACAGCGAGAACTGCTTTTCTATTTTACTTCCTACTAATTAATTACTCTCTCATTAAAATTATGTAACTCCCAAAGTGCAGTAAAGAAACTTCTTAAAAATTCCCATTTTTCTAACATTTGACATTAAGGAAGAGATCAAAAGATTAAAAATGTGGATATATACAAAAAGATTACTTTTTAAATGTTTATTTATTTATTTTGAGAGAGAGAGAATCCCAAGCAGCCTCCATGCTCTCAGCTCAAAGCCCATGGGGCTTGATCTCACAAACCATAAGATCATGACCTGAGCTGGAATCAAGAGTAGTATGCTTAACCCACTGAGCCACCGAAGCACCCCTGTAAAAAGATTATTTAGGAGAATAATTCATGCAGAAGTTAACTTAAATAAGCCAGTCTTCCATGATGTGAAGAAACTCTGAACTAGAACATTTCTTGAGTCATAAGCAAAAATTAAACAAGATTCCTTTAGTCAGTAAAGTATCAACAAAGTCATATTCCTAGTGTTCAAAAAATCTAAATCATTAGTTCCAACAGTTTGCAATGAAGCTTTGTTTTAATGATTTCCCAAACATTCAAATACTCCTCTGAACTGAGGAATGGCTGACCTAGGGATAGATGGAAAAGTATCAAGGAGAAAAAGATTTTAAAAAGGAATAGGAATACCTCAGAGAAACAAGAGGATGATGGAAGCACCATCAACTAGAAATCTTGCTGCTTAGGGAGGCAAGGAAGACTGAGAGGTGAAAAAAGGGAGGCTGCCCTGGAAAAATGTGGGTGGGGGACAGACAACAGGGCACATTACGGGGAAAGAGCGGATCTCATCAATTTAAAAGCAATGAAAACACCACTAACAACTTAGAAGTTGTTATTCCTCTCCACTGTTATTCCTATGTGACATCATTTATCTTCCTATGTACTATTACGCCTCTTGGAAACATTCCCATGTTCTTACTATACCAACCACCTTTATCTAGTTAACATCCTTCATATTTCACTTTAAATGCAGACTAGGTCAGCCCCCCTTACTACAAGCAGTCCAGAGCCATGAATATGTGGCACAAATAAAAGTGCCAATTAAGTACTTTGTTGTATAATTATTTTATAAATTTTAGTCTCTAAGTCTTATTTGTGAAACAGCAAAGATTATGCTTATCTTGCTCATCACTGCAATGCTCAAAGTGGTCAATAAATATTTTTGAATGAATTAAAAATTGAATGACAAAAAATGCATCCTTCAATATATTTCAACAATAAATTATTAACACTAAAGAAAGCATATGTCTGGGGCACCTGGGTGGCTCAGCAGGTTGAGCGTCTGACTTCAGCTCAGGTTAAATCTCATGGTTCATGCATTCAAGCCCCGCGTTATACTCTGCGCTGACAGCTCAGAGCCTGGAGCCTCCTTGGGATTCTGTGCCTCCCTCTCTCTCTGCCCCACCCCCTCTTGCTCTCTCGCTCTCGCTCTCTCTCTCTCTCTCTCTCTCTCTCTCTCTCTCAATAATGAATAAATGTTTAAAAATGTTTAAAAAAAGAATTCAACTATAAACGGCTGGTATAATTATCATTCCCACATAAAAAAAAGAGAAAACCAATGTATAGAAAGGTTAAGGAGCTTGCCAAGGTCCCTGAGGGAGCCAAGATTTAAACCCAGGCAGTCTGGTTCTATAATTCATTACTAATTAATTATCAAAATAATGTTCAAATAAAAGCTACTGAGAGTATCTTATACAATATTTAATTGTCTAGGATTTCACATTTTAGCTCTGAAATTCTCACATATGTATAGTGAATTAAGGAAAATCTCAGTAACTGATTCTATGCTGAGCTCTTGTTTTTTTAGTAACTGAATATTTCATGAGATTTTAGGAAGAAATAAAGTTTTCACACTACCTATTGGTTTCTGTACATATTTATATTCCTGTTGCCCATAGGATTTGCTGAAGGAAAAACAAACAAGTCTATGTCAAGACTAAGGTAGTTGGTAAAGCTGATTTTTTATTTTTGCCTTTATGAAACAAAGAAATCAGCATCTTATTTATGGAATCTATAATGTTGACAACAAAAGATTTATTACATAAATCATAAATGCTAAAAATACTCATGACACTTCTTTTTCCTTCAATAAAAAGCAAACTGATTAAAATGACCATTGTGTATATTTTGTTTAAAAAAGAAATCCTAAAGTACTGCCTTCATAGGGCCTGATCATGTGATTATCATATTAAGTTGAAAATCTTAATTATCCTTAATATATCTGAATATTAATGGATTTGGTGCCAAAGTTGTTTATTCCAGAACACTAGAAAACTAGAAGAGTTACCTACATCTTGTCTTCAAATACATTAGATGTAACTTTTTCTTACCCTACTGCTAACTACATAAAACACTGCTACAGGAAGGTGCCCTGTGCTACAAATGTAAGGATGTCTAATTCAGAATGTTGATGCAGGCTCAGTCAAGTGTTTACTGGGTATTGGACATTTAGATATATGCCTAATCATCTTCAGTCCTTTTCTTGCTTTTTTCCTATCAAGTTATTTCATTCTGTTCCATACCATACACAAAGAGCCACCTATGCCTGTCCTGTGTCCCACCATGACTCCACATTTCCCCACTGCTCTAACCTAAGTTCACAACAAAGCAAATATAACCTTGCCAGTAGCTGATTTCTAAATGAACTTGGGAGTGCCTGCAGTCATTTCATGGTCCTTGATTAATGCATATGCTTGTCTAGGACTCTACAGAAACTGCGTTGACAATATCCTTCAAATACCTTGGGCTAGTTTCCCAAGGGGGAAAACTTAAAGGGATGGCAATTTCTACATAGGAGAAGCAATAACATAGAAAAATAACCATGACAATAAACAGACGACAGAAAAGAAACAACATTAAACACCATTTAAAAAGGTTAGCTGGTTTTTATTTTTGTTTTTCATTGAGAGGGGTACAGACCTTTACTTTGCACATTACACCCACAAGTTTGAATTTGATAATAAAGATTACTTCATTAAATAATTTTGAACTTAGGCCTCAGTTTAAGATGTAAAAAGAAAAGGCAATTCATGATTTACCAATGCATTCTGCTAGGTTCTTTCTGCTGAGAAATTGTGAAAATGTGACCTTCTATACACATGGAAATGTTATAAAGTATTTTTTGAAAGTTTGTACTATCAATTCCATATCAATTCCAGAAAGTAGATGGATCAGCTTCAGTAGCTGACATGCTAAACTTGTAAGCAAACCACCTGATTCTTCTCTCCACATTGGTGGCAACAGGATGGCAGGTCTGTACTATGCAGTTACCACTAAATAACCATAAGGCCATCCTTTGATATTTTGTGGCTATTCAGCACTAGCAATATTTAACTTAAAAAAGAATTTTACATACTGCCATTAGTAAACGAAAATGTTTCAAATGTTTTAAAACTCACAATTCTGATAACATACATAAACTTGCAGAGCTATGTAAGAGACACTGTAATGTGGTCCAGTGTCAGCCTAAGAGAAAGACAGTGAATTTGAGATTGCTTTGAAAGCGACCTCTCCTCATTTTCTTTCACAGTGTTCTCTGTGGCTCATGCTTAGCTCATTCTACAGTATGTATTTGGTACTTACTTCCCTGTGTGCTTGCCTGTCTCCCACAGCAGTAGACCCACAAGCACAGTGGTTCTCAGCTGTGGGCCATCTTCACCCCCAGGGGATACCTAAGAATGTCTGGAGACATTTCTGGCTGTCACTGCTGGGAGCTAATACTAGCATCCAGTGGGTAGAGGCCAGGAAGCTGCTACAAAGATGCTGAGGTCAAAAAGTCTTACCCTAGGCCAGGCTACTGGACCGTCGAGGGACTGTCTACTGCTGGCAGCAGCACTCTGCTCACCCCCACCGCCAGGCACACAGTGGGCACTCACATATGTGACAGACAGCTGCATGTCTGCAAGAAAATTCATGTGTGAATTTTTAAGCCATCGTTCTCTATATGACACTCTTTAAAGAGCTTCCTTTTCTTCCTGCTACTGCCTCAGAGATGTGGAGAGAGCATGTATCTGTTACTCATGTCAAAACTGCAGTTCTACCCTGAAGCAGAGAGGTAATGGGAGGAGGCACACCGGCCAAGATTTCAGTTTCACCCTGTGACACAGGAAAGTTTCTTAACTTGACAGGGACCACAACGACTTGAACCAGATGGCCTCTCAGACCTCCAATTGCAAGGATTATGTGAATCATTTTTACATCTAAGAACATTCACCTCATGTAACAACTTTTCATATGAGCCCCCCAGCTTTCATTATGGCAGGTGAGGCCCTGCAGTATTTTACACCTCGGGGACAGCTGCTGCCAAGTCTGCAGCAGCCATAATCTTTAGGTCAGGCTTTTATTTCACTATAAAAGCCTTTCAATATGAACATGCCTGGTGATAAATTAGGTTGACAGGCATTTCCTTTTACTATGATTCAAAGGAAGACATATATATCTATCATGTTGTTTGGTATAAACAACTTACAAGTGTAGTCATAATTCATGTAGCCTAACTAGACCACAGTTTTACAGAATTAACATACTGTGGCTATAAACTACAAGTTACTTACATTTCTTGGAGTTGTCTTATGATCTCTAATACGAACTCATAAATTGAAAGAAACCTAGAGAATGACAGTAGCTGTGCACTTCTTCAGTAAATCTGACCAGTGTAAAAATCCATGAAATGGCTTTTCCAGTTGTTCAGAGTAAATATGTTACTGTGTTATCAGGTGACACTATGCTACAATAACTACAAATAAGATACAGTCAAATGTTAAAATTCATTAGGCAGGTAAAAATTCAGAAATAATAATAGAGGGCATATTCTCTAAGAGCCATGACAAAGATCATTGTCTAAAATTCAAAAGAAAATGACAATGATGCAAAACAGGCCAACACTTTAAAGACAGAAGGGGCAACTGACACCCTGTCCTCTCTCTGTGGCTACATGAGGAAAAGCAGTCTGAGACTGAAGGGTGGGACTCTGCAGGTGTTTTTTAAAAAACTGTAAAGTGAGGAAGAAAGCTTGGGAGCTCTCCAGCTCTCCTCACCTGTTTCTGTTGAGAAAGTATCTGAAGAAGAGCTATCTCAGACTAAGTCATCTAGTCATTGGGGTTCTTAAATTGCTCTGAAAAGGGAAGAAAAAGTGTGGGAATGAAATAAATGACTTATTCCAGGTGTTATTCTTTGAAAGGGAGGCAGAAGAAGAATATTATGATTTCCCTCTAGGACTCCACTATACCTTCTACAAAAGCCTAGTTTTTCCTCTCTGAGAATGGTAACATATGAAACCATGAACTTTATAACTGAAATTTTCATGAGAAGAAATGATACCTTACTAGGCTATATTATTATTCATCCTTAGCTATTGTCACAACAGTTAAGTGATTTCTACTGAAAACATTCTTTCAGTAGTTACTTGTAACTGTTATTGTTGTTAATCATTTGGCAAAGTGTGAAGTTGACAGGGAAAGGACAGAATTATGAATCAGTTTTGGAAAACACTTAGTTGGAGAAAACTTTTCTTTGCCCTGCAATGAAAACAGATTCTACAAATAATTAAAAAATAAAAAGGTAATTTTGCTGTAACAAAGCCCCAGACATTGTTTACAAAATCAGGACTAGCTGAACGCAACTAAAGCTTGCCTGTCCACAACTGTTCTTTCCATTCTTTCCCTTAGATGAGTAATATACTTGGAGGTCACACCATCTTACCACCCAACATCTCTGCGACCTTCAAACATGGATTCTGTAGCTTTCTACTGATAATACCTTTATTATTACAACCATAAACATATGTACTCCAACAGTGTGTGTTTTACCGTATAGGAATGTGAAGTTCAGAAGGGCTAAGTGGTTTATACAAGGTTGTCCAGTCAGTAAGGAACAGAGACAGTGTGTAAAATGAACTCTCTCAATCTAAAACTGAGCACATACCACCACCTCACCTGACACAACTCCAGTGAAACATGGACACCGTGGTTCCATTCCCACAGAGTAAAACTGCCTCTATTAGAGAATATCTATCACACCACGCATCAAGTTTGTGAGAATTAATACTCATTCACAGAGGCATGCATGACAGAGATCACCTGCCACACAAGACACTTCTGGGAAGGAGCCATGGTTCCGTGCACAGATGAATTACAGAGTCTTCTGAGAAACAGGAGTCTCCATGTTTCATCTCTTATGATAGTGGTGGGATCATGACCCACAAATATTCTTTGATGACGTGGCTGCCACCACTGTTGCTGCTGCCATGACTGCAGAGAAAAATTTTTTCCCTAATTTCATTACAGTTTTGACAAGCTCTAAATTGCCCAAAATGTAGCCTTTTTCCCCCCCGGAATGAATAAGGTCCCAAAAGAAAGTTTTCAATGAAGAATGAAGACGCAAATGCCAAAAATCTCCATGAAACTTGGAACACAGATTTCAGTCTTGCAACTACGCATTTTGTAAAGAAAATGAATGATAGATGTAGTTTGTAATATTTATAATAAAACATATTAAAGGATTTGTGATAGAAATAAATATTAAAAGTGATGACTGGTGGCATTTTGCAGAGCATTATCTTTCTAAGCAGCTGTGTGCTAGAGAAAATTTGCACATGCATTTGCAGGACATTGCAGACAAAAGAGTTTATACCAAAGTCATTCTTTTCTAACTCTAGATGCTGCCGCCTAAAAAAATTTCACAAACAAGAGGTCATGCTTTATGCTATTCAGCCCTTCTACGAAGTGTGTCAGGAAAACTGGTAGGTCCCTTGTCCATCTTAATCAAGTATGAGAGTGCAACACATGTTCACTGAGAAGAAGAGCACAACTCAGACCAGCCTATCCCTTATGATACCAAAACTACAGCCACGTCTGAAGATGCTGGAGAAGACTGAGCACTACAGAGCTCCCGATGAGGCCTTGGGCCAAAGAAAGGGACACCACTCCACATGCTCTAGTGACAGGAAGAAACATTTCTCTGCTACCAATAAGTACATAATAAGCCAGCAGGTTCTCCACCTAAAGCTATGTAGACATCTGAAAATGCCAGGTCCCTGAGCCTAGTCAGATCTCACAGATAGTGGCTAGCAATCTTTTCCTGAAAAATTCCTGAGAGTAAATATTCCAGGCTCTGTGGACCAGATGATCCTTGTCATAACTGCTTATATCTGCCATTATAATATAAAAGCAGGCACAGATAAACACACAGCTGTATCCCAATACAACTTTATTCACAAAAATAGCAGGGGCCATAGCTTGCCAAACCTTGACTTAGAAAAAATGGGGATTTAGAAAAACAGGTAAGGTGGCATTTGACTCTGTGAGTAGACAACCAACACAAAATTAAAACACAGGAGTTATCAGCACCTACATCACCAGTTTTGAAAGAACTGAAGGAGAATCTGGAAATGAGGTATAGTCAGAAGTAGTGTGGCTCTGGTATATTTCCAACCCAAGCTTAAAGCAACTGCTGTAATGTGCTCTTTTATTCATATTATAAAGACTGAGAATAATTTTGTATTAGACAAAAGTGTCACTATATCCCATCTGAGGTTAATGACTTGCCATGGAAATTAAAGTTAATACATCAAATTATGAGATACTTTGATATAAATAATTTTTCCCCACAATTGAGTTAATTGATTTGGTACTGCTGGTAAGGTAAATGTGGAAAGAAGCCAAAAGATTGTAACTATTTTACAAAACAAAAAAGAGGAAGCTGAAAATTTTTCAAGTAAATTTTAAAAACCATTGTGTCATTAATTAGAAGCTGGTCACACTTTCCAGGAAACATACTTGATAAGACTGTAGCACAAATCCCATGCACATCTGCCAGCAAAATAATAAGAGAAGAATGAATAAGTGAATCCAGATCAAAGACATACATGCTCAGGTCTTGGAGAAGAATTTCTGCTAAAACATAGGGAGGTATCCAGACATAAGCTCTATACTAGAAATCTAGTTGCTTCCACTATTTAGTAACCAGCACCATGGCTTGCAGGTGTTTCTGAACAGGAGGCCCAATGCACTCAACTTCTATAAGTATATGATTGTTCACACTAGCAAACTAAGCCTTCCCCCTTTTTGACAGAAATTCCCTAAAACCTCCTGAGTACTAGAGATGAAAGTAAAGTGGGCGCCTGGATGGCTCGGTAGATTATGCATCTGATTTCAGCTCAGGTCATGATCTCACAGTTCATGAGTTCAAGTCCCATGTGGGGTAAGCTCAAACCCCACCTCTGATGAGCTGGAGCTCTGCTTGGGGTAAACACGAGCCCTGCTTCAGGTAAAACATGAGCCCTGCCTTGGGTGATCCCTGCTTCCCTCTCTCTCTCCACCAATCTCTCTCTGTCCCTTCTTCACTTATGCCCTCTCTTTCTCTGAAAGGAAGGAAGAAAAAAAAGAAGGAAAGAAGGAGGGAAGGGAGGGAGGAAGAAGAGAAGAGAAGAGATGAGACAAGACGAGATGAGACGAGAAGAAGTCAGCTTTCAATTCTCAAGTTGCCATATTCTATCCCTGGTCAACGTAACCCAAAATTGAACTGAAAAATAA
Source organism: Suricata suricatta (assembly GCF_006229205.1). Classification (NCBI taxonomy): domain Eukaryota; kingdom Metazoa; phylum Chordata; class Mammalia; order Carnivora; family Herpestidae; genus Suricata; species Suricata suricatta. Next base: position 59,852,564 of record NC_043712.1, read on the forward strand.
TTTTCTGAATTTTCCTAGGTCCTAATTTTTTTTTATTATTTAATTTTTGAGAGACAGAGCATGAGTAGGGAGGGGCAGACAGCGAGGTAAACACACAATCCAAAGCAGACGCAGGTTTCAAGCTGTCAGCACAGAGCCTGAAGCAGGGCTCAAACTCACAAACCATGAGATCATGACCTGAGCCAAAGTCACATGCTCAACCGACTGAGCCATCCAGGTGCCCCTGATTTTTCCAAGGTTCTAACACCCACCATATAGGAAGAGGGTATGAATTCTGACTAGAGATTCTGAATGAACTGACAATAGTTACTGGTTTTGATACTCCTTCTTTTGGACTTAGGTACTCTTAAAAAAATTACTTAGAATGGTACATCATTTAAAGTAGATATTATTTCCCTGATGATGAGTGATGCTGAGCATCGTTTCATGTACCTGTTGGCCATCTGGATGTCCTCCCTGGAGAAGTGTCTATTCATGTCTTCTGCCCATTTCTTCACTGGATTATTCATTTTTTGGGTATGGAGTTTGGTGAATGTCTTGTAGATTTTGGATACTAGTCCTTTATCCGATATGCTATTTGCCACTATCTTTTCTCATTCTGTCGGTTGCCTATTAGTTTTTTAATTGTTTCCTTTGTGGTGCAAAAGCTTTTTGAGCCACACTGAGATACCACCTCATGCCAGTCAGAGTGGCTAAAACGAACAAATCAAGAGACTATAGATGCTGGCGAGGATGTGAAGAAACAGGCACCCTCCTGCACTGTTGGTGGGAATATAAACTGATACAGCCGCTCTGGAAAACAGTGTGGAGGTTCCTCAAAAAACTATCTATAGAACTCCCCTATGGCCCAGCAATAGCACTGCTAGGGATTTACCCAAGGGATACAGAAGTGCTGATGCATAGGGGCACATGTACCCCAATGTTCATAGCAGCACTTTCAACGACAGCCAACTCATGGAAAGAGCCTAAATGTCCATCACCTGATGAATCGATCAAGAAGGTGTGGTTTATATATACAATGGAATACTACATGGCAATGAGAAAGAATGAAATATGGCCATTTGTAGCAAAGTGGATGGACCTCGAGGGAGACATGCTAGGCGAAATAAGTCAGGTGGAGAAGGACAGATACTATATGTTTTCACTCATAGGTCTAACAGGAGAAACCTAACAGGGGACCATGGGAAGGGGGAGGGGAGGAAGAGTTAGGGAGAGGGAGTGAGGCAAATCATGAGAGACTCTTGAATACTGAAAACAAACTGAGGGCTGAAAAGGGAGGGGGAAGGGTATGGGGGGTGATGGTCATGAAGAGGGCTACTTGTGGGAAAGAGTGCTGGGTGTTATATGGAAACCAACTTGGGAATAAACTATTTAATTAAACTATTTAATTAAATTATTTAAACTATTTAATTAAATTAACTATTTAATTAAAAAAATAAATAAAGTAGATATTCTTAACCTTGCAAAAATTGCTGTTTACAATCTCAAAAAAAACTATTGACCCAAACTCTGGGAAAGTGCACTTATGTAAGACTTTTTCATACAATTGTATAAGACCTCTCCTTGGACCCCACATACTCTTAAAAGGAAGGATAAAAGATCATGCATGTCCTGTGTATTTTTTCTATCTTGTTAGGCAAGCATAGCTACCAGAGTAATTCATTAACACATGAAGTATTTAATTTTATTTAATATATGTGCAGGAATTCTGCAGGGTTTTTAAAAAACACAGAGATAAATAAAAGCACAGCCCTACTCTTCTAGAAACATAAAAACAAATGTACTCCAAAGGCATTTACATGACCAAGGACTAAAAAGTGATTGAAATGGAGTCCCAGAAAAAAGCCATACTGCATGGGGAAGGGTGCTTCTGCTATTTAAAGTAGACACTGAAAGATGCATAGGATCATAACCAACAGAAAATAAAGGGATTGATAGCAGGCTCTGTAGGAAATACTATCTGCAGACTCCCCAGCAACTACCCCTGAAAGTATATGATACCCAATCAAAAAACTTGGTAAAAGAAAGCTGAGATGGTGATATATTAGGAAAATCAGTGTATTTGCTCTCACTCAGAACTAATTCAGCACTTTAAAATCCTCCGTTCTGGGGCGCCTGGATGGCTCAGTCGGTTAAGTGTCCAGCTTTGGCTCAGGTCATGATCTCAAGGTTCGTGGGTTCAAGCCCCGCGTCAGGCTCTGTAGCCTGCTTCAGTTTCTGTGTCTCCGTCTCTCTCTAACCCTCCCCTACTCACGCTGTCTCTCCATCTCTTAAAAATAAATACAAAAAAAACATTTAAAAAATTAAAAATAAGATAAAATCCTCCATTCTCTCAAAACTTACTAATCACATCTGAGGATCAGCAAGAAAAGGTTAGCATGAATGGCAAAATGTTTGTATAGCGTCATGCACTGAGACTTTTTTCAGAAACAAAATGTTGTTCTCTTAAATAAATATTGTTTTCAAATGAGCTATCAAAATCAATTTTATATTTTTCACTCTAATAAAAGAAAGCTTGATAGTCTAGGCAGTTTAGAACTGTCTCTAGAGCAATTTGAAAAACAATGGGATTGATTAGATTATTACTTTGAAAGGATTGAGTGCTTCTTTTGAAAATTAATGCAAGCAGCCAAGTTAATTCAAACCATAGGTCAAAGCAGAATAAATCATGTTTAAATCTCTCAATTTTATCTTCAAAAAGTAAAGGCAGAGAGAGTCTTTACTCCATTGTGGTTCAAAATGGCTGAGTAGGCTAAAGTGATTAAATAAACAGACTATTATATGCCATCAGTTCAATCAAGTGAGAACACTCTGGCTGTCAACTCTTAGTGAAAGGAAGATGCTTGATGCTTTTCATAATAAATATCCATTCATAAAATGTGCTGAAATGAACAAAAAAGATCTATTACCAATTCGAGCTATTTCACAGAGAAACGCTGGCAAGAAATTTTCTAACATCTAAAATAGAAAAGTATCAATTAATCATGAAAATGGCTCAGATAATGTGTTACATTTTGTTACATATTATCATATTCATCCTGATGCCTTAAACCATTTATGAAAAGACATCACAAAAAATGCAAGTAGCAGTCATCTCAGGAAGTGAAATTAAAAAAAAACAAAATAGTATTGGGGGGCGCCTGGGTGGCTCAGTCCCTTAAGCAGCCAGCTTTGGGTCAGGTCATGATCTCGCAGTTCGTGGGTTCAAGCCCGTATCAGACTGTGCTGACAGCTCGGAGTCTGAAGCCTGCTTCTGATTCTGTGTCTCCCTCTCTCTCTAACCCTCCCCTGCTCATGCTGTCTCTCTCTGTCTCTCAAAAAAAAATAGTATTGGTCCCCAGCCCAACTGCAAAATTAAGAAAAGCTCATTGGAGTAACGCTAAAAAGTAACAAAGGATACCACAAGGAAAATAATAACCACCTTGGAAGAACACTTAATGCACTTTTCTTATACTCACCTAAGTGCACTTATGGGAATAGTACCTCACACAATATCTGTCTTAAAACACACAGAACTCCCTTATGACCCAGCAATAGCACTGCTAGGGATTTTACCCAAGGGATACAGAAGTGCTGATGCATAGGAGCACATGTACCCCAATGTTCATAGCAGCACTGTCAACAATAGCCAAAACATGGAAAGAGTCTAAATGCCCATCACCTGATGAGTGGATCAAGAAGATGTGGTATATATATATAATGGAGTATTAACATGGCAATAAGAAAGAA
>NC_043712.1:59856392-59864372 GCF_006229205.1 Suricata suricatta
AAATAAATAAATAAATAAATAAAACAAAACACACTGAACAACATCCCACAACACTCAATAAGTATTCACCTAACAACACTGTTGAATGGCTCCACAGTATTCTTCTATGTAACAGCACCATGACTGTCCTCTGTCCCTGGTCCTCTACTGCTAGACACAGTGGTACTGTCAAGTTGTGTTGTTTTGCTGTTTTAAGTATGCAATGTTGAACATCTTTACAAATAAAACTTTGTATGTCTGTGTAACTATTTCCTCATATCTATATCCTTAGCTCAAATTCTTTGAAGTAAAATGCCAAACCATAGAGTATACACATTTGCCAATTGAATTTCACCTTTATAAATAATAGTTATATTTCTTTTTTCAACAATATTTTGCTTAAAATGTAAACTAAATAATAGCATAAACTCATAGCTAACACTAAAAGTATAAAGAGGGTGAAATACCTAAATAGGGTTAAAATGACAAAACAGTAATTTTCGTAAATTCTGTAGTAACAAAAATCATTTAATATTGCTAGTTATTGTTTTATGACTTTATTCCCAATTTATATACAAAGCGATAAATTTAAATAAAGCATACAAATGTTTTTCTTTTATTTGTAGAATGTCTCTACACTACATGCTTATTTTATTTTTAAATGTATAAAATACGTGAATGATTGTCAAATATTTAATACAGCGTTTTTTCAATGCTATTTCTAAATGGTATATCTATATATTGGTGCCCCATAATAATGACCTATAGGGTGCACACAACTTAGCACTCAGCTAAAATGGTAAATTCTGGTTATAAGAGGTATTCCACAACCTCCACCATAAATATGCATTGTTGACTCCCATTTCCAAGACATTCCTCAAGTTCTTAGAAGGCCAACTGCCAGTAACAAATGGGAAGCAACCAGTGGTACCCATTTGTCACGAGATGTATCAATCACCCCATCACCAACTGAATATACTTAGGTCATGGCTAGAAGAAACTGATATTGGCCTTCTGAGTCCAGAAGAAAAGGTTCATCCTGGGGTTTTAATTTATACCCGAAAGGCATATAGGTGGCTATGGACTTGTCATAAGTAAACTATCAAGAAGTGTGAATCCTGTAGGCTGGAAAAAGCCCAAAATACCAAGGACCTGATAGAAAATGGCATATTAAATGAAATATATTATTTGGAAAGAATAAAAATATAAAAAGCCGCTGCTGTCCCCTTCAACCTATTAACCCAAAAGCTGAACACAGGATCTTAAAATCCAAAAGGAAAAATAGCAGCTTATCACATTCTGATCCCTTTTCATTAAAAAAAATAATAATAGTAACAAGAATAAGGAAAGAGGAGAAAGAGAAAAGTCACATGTAAGGTCTACTTGTGTATATGTGTGCAGGTGTGTGTGCATGTGTGTGTGTGTGTATACACACACAAATGTACATATTCATATACATATATAATTAAATATATACACTAAATATTTTATATTTATATATACATACATATGCACATATATGTGTACATAACACAGAGACACTGTGTGTGTGTGTGTGCATGTGTATACACACACTACTACTGCTTCATCTTTTCTCAGGAGTTAGCTGAAGATAATAAATGCCATCAAATAACGGCTACAGAATTCAATTTCACAAAGTTATTCATATTAAAAAGAAATACATTTTTGTGTAAGTAAACTTTCTTTAATGCAGTTAATAAGTAAGATTACAAATTCAAAAGATCAATAGTATAATTGATATCAGGTATCTTTATTTCCTTTCAGAAGTAACCATAAAACTGGGGATTTACTTTATAATGCTAAATTCAAACTCAGCTGAGTAAGAGGCACTATAGCACCTCTCCCAGAATAAACAGGAAACCAAATTACATTTGGAAGCTTAAGACTGAGTAAATCTATAATGAATAAGTAATAAATATGGGATGAAGAAACCAATGAAAACCCACACACAAATGCAAATGATTCTAAAAATATACAGTAGCAGTTCTCAGTTCTGACACATATATAATCTCCTAACAAGTTTGTAAAAAAAATATCAATGAACAGTTTACACACTCAGAGATTCAGACTTACTCATTCTGGGTCCTAATATTGATATAAAAATCCCCAGGTGAGTCTAACAAACTACGATTTTAGGAAACTATAAATAGGTTAGAGATACGCTGGTTAAAAAATTATTTTGGGGGCGCCTGGATGGCTCAGTCGGTTAAGCGTCCGGCTTCAGCTCAGGTCACGATCTCATAGTTTGTGGGTTCGGGCCCCGCATCAGGCTCTAAGCCAAGTGTGGAACCTGCTTAAGATTCTCTCTCTCTCTCTCTCTCTCTCTCTCTCTCTCTCTCTCTCTCTCTCTTTCTCTGTCCCCTCTCCCCCACGCTCCTCTCCCCTGCTCATGCTCTCTCTCTCTAAAATGAAAAAATAAAAAAATAAAACACAATTTCGTGTAAATTGAAATAAGAAGGCCTGGAAAAAAATTAAGTTTGCTTTCTCACACCATACAAGGAAATCAATTCTAGAAAAGAAATTATAAATTTAATAAATGATAATCTAAAGGCAACTGGGTGGCTCAGTTGGTTAGGTGTCTGACTTCAGCTGAGGTCATAACCCTGCGGTCCATGAGTTCCAGCCCACATTGGGCTCTGTGCTGACAGCTCAGACCATAGAGCTTGCTTCAGATTCTGTGTCTCCCTTTCTCTCTACCCCTCCCTCCCTCCCTTCCTCCCTTTGTCTCTCTCTCTCTCTCTCTCTCTCTCTCTCTCTCTCTCTTTCTGATAAATAAACATTAAAAAATAAAAAAAATAGGGGCGCCTGAGTGGCTCAGTCGGTTAAGAGTCTGACTTCAGCTGAGGTCAAGGTCTTGCGATTCCTTAGTTCCAGCCGAGCATCAGGCTCGGTGCTAAGAGCTCAGAGCCTGGAGACTGCTTCGGATTCTGTGTCCTTCTCACTCTGCCTCTGTCCCTGTCTGTGCTTTGTCTCTCTCTCTCAAAAATAAATAAAAATAAAGTGATAATAAACAAATAATCTAGATGACTGACTACAATATTCTAAGTAAGGAAAGCATTTCTGAGCATAACACAAAATATTGAACATAGGGGTTAAGAAAGAAAACTGGCAGATAGGACTACCCCAAACTAAATACAAAGCTCATATAACAGAGTAAGAAAACACTAATGAGAAAATAAAATTTAAAGGAAGATGTTTAATCTCTTATAGAAGTGATAGAAATACAAGTGGAAGCAAATTCCATTTTTCCTTAATAAAATTAGAAAAACAAAACAATGTTCCCACACAGAGCTATTTAAGGGTACAGAGAAACAGGCACTGAGAAATATAGTTGTAGAAATTATAAGCTGACATTCTAGAGAGAAATTTGGCATAAGACAGTAATATAAACATCTTCCAGAGACTGTCCTAGGAAAGACCTAGAAATGCATTCATATGGTTATATGTTTGTTAATTTACAATAGTTAGAGGCACCTGGGTGGCTCAATCAGTTAAGCATTCAACTTCAGATCAGGTCATGAGCTCATGGTTTGTGAGTTGGAGCAGTGCATCGGGCTCTGTGCTGATAGCTCAGAGCCTGGAGCCTGCTTTGGATTCTGTGTCACTCTCTCTCTCTCTCTCTCTCTCTCTGCTCCTCCCCTGTTCATGCTCTGGCTCTGTCTCTCATAAAAGTAAATAAACATTTAAAAAATTTACAATAGTTAAAGAATCTCATTTGATTCTATTAAAGGCACTGACCACCGCCACTTCATTTTCCTTCCTCTCACTTAACTTATGTCAGGTGGCAGAAGAGTAGCTGCTAGAAAACTGGGATCTGGCCAAGAAGCAGCCAAGCTGGGATGCATTTAATTTGTAAGTACAAGTAATGGAAATTACTTTTTGGATTACCTGATAACTCAATTAATAAGAAAGAATGAAAAAGACAAGTTTTCTGATTGGATATGAAATACTGATATCATCAACAACAAAAAGTAAAACTCATAATGTACTATGTCAGTGACATCCTGATTAATGAGTACCACCAATTCAAAAAATATATATTCAATATGTAATTATTTACTGTATATACATGTACATTCACAAACACACTCACATAAACACTGAAAAACCTGGAAATATTACTGCTCACATATGAAAGAAAAATAAAAGAGGTTTATCCCAAATCTGGACATCAATCCTAAAAATCCTCATGCCATTAGGAATAATGAATTGTGACAATTAAGGAAATGGTTTAAAAGTAAATAACAGAAAAATTTTTTGCTTTTATAGTTTATTGTCAAGTTGGTTTCCATATAACACCCAGTGCTCATCCCCACAAATGCCCTGCTCCATGCCTTTCATCCCCCTTCTCCTCTCCCCGTCCCCCATCAGCCCTCAGTTTGTTCTCCTTATTCAAGAATCTCTCATGGTTTGCTTCCCTCCCTTTCCCCAACTACTTTCTCCCTTCCCCTCACCCATGGTCCTCTGTTAAGTTTCTCCATAACAGGAAAACTTTTTAAATAATGCTGGAGTAAAAAAAAAAAATGAATCATCTTTCTAAACTCCCTAGAAAATGTAATATGGTATGATCAATGATGATAGGCAGCCAATAAAAGGAGAAAAAATGTTATGGAAGGGTGTCATGCACACCTCTACATAATTAATAAAAAAATTAAATCGAAACATAGTATTATGATATTAACAGATTTCACTTTGCATAACCTATTGTTTTAAATTTTAAAATGCAGTATGCATACTTTCTTTAAATACAGACTGTTAAAATTGCTGTACCTCTAGTATTAATCACAACTACCTCATAACTCTCCAATCACCAGGACCAGCTTGCACCCCTGGTTACAGGAGCAACACAGTAAGATCATGCTCATCCAATGACAAAGTAGACATAATTCATTTGTACCACAAAACTCATAGAAAGTTATATTCATTTACCACAAGTGAATTCGCATTTGAATGATATAAAATTTTGCTCTTTATACCAACAAAAAGACATATCTGCATCAAACAGAACATCTTAAAATCTGTGGGTTCAAAATGTGCTGCTTCTGACTTATACAACATTAGGTACATTTAGATACTCCATTACTCCCCTATATGACCAGGAAAATCTCATTTTCAATGTCTTTTAACAGCTTGGAAAGCAACTGTAAGAATACATTTTTGCCTGATTCAAGACCATGACATGTAAAAACTTATTTTCACCATCTTGAAGAAACATTAGTAGGTGTTTTAGATTAAAATTCAAACTATACCTAACAAACACTATTAGATTTAGGCCATATTAAATATTTCAAAAGATAATTAAACATATGTGTATCACTTCCAAGATGTATTAATCCTACTTCTGTTAAATTGTTAGCTAATTTAATCTTGCACCATTTTTTCTTTAATGAGTTCAAGAAACAAAACATTAGGCAAATGAGTATCAATACAAAATACACCAATGCTACCTTTAGATTGTTTGTAATCCCAAAATTACTTTGAGTGTATGCTGTCCAAAATAATATTTATAGACACATTTTTCACAGCCAGAGCGTCAGGTAAAAAAGGTTTGTTTAATTATTTTAAAAGAAGGTTGAACTGATTCTAATAAAACATAAGTTATATTGATTTTTTATTGTTCACCTAAATAAGAGAGAGGGAGTGTGTGTGTGTGTGTGTGTACAGACTGAGAATGAGAGATCAGAAAAGGCTACTTAGGGATCAGGATGGAATAAGACAAAATGAAACCTCATTGCACAAGTGTGCTGAAACACAGATAAAAGAACACTATACAAACTATAATAATAACCATAATATCCCCAGGTCCAGCTAATATGAGTAAATGCTACTTCTTTACCAATTACTTTAGCCTGCATTGTTCCTCTTGCCCTATAGATACATTATTAAGGTAACAGATCATACATTTGCCCCCACTTTCTGCCAGCACCCAAACCAAACCAAAACTACTCTTCCATTGATTTCTCCCCCAAATCAACTAAACAAGCCCGGAACCAATAGTATGCCTCACTTAGCATACATAATTCCCTAGGCTGTGCTGTTGCCTCTATTGCAAACAGGCAAAAGTTCTACTTTATTTGACTAGAAGTGTGTTCCTGGTGGTTTGGTTTTAGAGGGCATCTACAGAAAATATACTGAGTTGATCTTATCCAAAAGTAATCCATAAAAGTGAATAGAATTTTCACAATGACAATGAGTGCCAAAATACTTTGATAACTTTCATATATTTGATTATAACCTAATTTAGATGAAAAACAGCAAAAGAGACATGAGCTAAACTCTAAAGAATCACCAAAAGACACAGTACATATCGATTAAGTCATGACTTAAACTATTAAAAGATGCTGTCATTCCATCGCTGATATGCATGAAATCCTGCAAATGAAAATCAGTTTGCAGAAGGAAGTGTAACACCCTTGCTTCTGGGCACTTAAATGCTTTTACTATCACTGCAATATTAACTGCTTCCTGGCACAGGGTAGGCCTTCTGAATCTGGCATAAATTCAAATGTAAAGATGAAAAATTGGAATACAGAACCAATTCAACAGCAGTTTCTGCATGCAGGTAATTTAATTTCATTTTAAACAATTTCTTAAATATGACCTTTCAACAAAATTATTCTTTAAGACTTGTGCCAATAGGGGCGCCTGGGTCGCTCATTTGGTTAAGCAGCCAACTTCAGTCCAGGCCATGACCTCACAGTCTGTGAGTTCAAGCCCTATGTCAGGCTCTGTGCTGACATCTCAGAGCCTGGAGCCTGCATCAAATTCTGTGTCTCCCTCTCGCTCAGCTCCTCCTCTGCTTGCTTTCTGTCTCTTTCAAAAATAGTAAACATTAATAAATAAATAATAAAATTAAACTTGTGCCATTTTATGTGATATGTATGAATTTATGCTAGCCTTGTTGGCCTAGTCTGATTCTGCTAACAGCCAACAGAGATTTTAAACATTATTTTTACATTGATGATTTCAAAGAGATCTATCTGAGGCTTAATCATCCATTTAATTATAGAATGTATTTCATAAAATTAATAGTTAACATGATGATTGTTTATGATAAAAATAACTATATATGATTTCATGAATTTATCTGTATCATTCATCCTCATTTTTTCCTACTGGAAATGAGAAATATTATATAATCACAAAGGAGTAAGACACTGAAACATAATAAAATAAAGTAAAATAAAACAGAATAAAAAAGGAAAAAGGAAGCCAAATATAGATACATTTTTGATAAATTGCAAGAAACCAGTTTCAACTTTAAAAATTGCTTTATTAGAAAAAGCGCAAATTCAAAATCTAATGAAGCACCTACTGGAACTAGAAGGGAAGCAGGAAGAGCACCACAAACCCAGCAGAAGAAAAGAAATAATAAAGATCAGGGCAGAAATAAACAATATAGAATCCATGAAAACAGTCGAGTAGATCAATGAAACCAAGAGTTGGTTCTTTGAAAAAATAAACAAAATTGATAAACCTCTAGCCAGGCTCCTCAGAAAGAAAAGAGAGAGCACCCAGATAGACAAAATTATGAATGAAAAAGGATCTATCACAACCAATCCCTTAGAAATACAAGCAATCATCAGAGATTACATTGAAAAATTATATGCCAACAAACTGGACAACCTAGAAGAAATGGACAAATTCCTAAATGCACATGCACTGCCAAAATTCAAACAGGAAAAGATAGAAAGCATGAATAGACTGATAACCAGTGAAGAAATCGAATCCGTTATCATAAATCTCCCAACGAATAAGAGCCCAGGGCCAGATGGCTTCCCAGGGGAATTCTACCAGACATTTAAAGCAGAACTAATACCCATTCTTCTCAAACTATTCCAAAAAATAGAAATAGAAGGAAAACTTCCAAACTCATTCTACGAAACCAGCATCACCTTGATACCCAAACCAGAGAGAGACCCAGAAAAAAAAGAGAACTACAGACCAATATCCTTAATGAATACAGATGCAAAAATACTC
>NC_043712.1:59864472-59877536 GCF_006229205.1 Suricata suricatta
TTGACCTCCACCGCAGCAATTTCCTACTTGACACATCCCCAAAGGCAAGGGAAATGAAAGCAAAACTGAACTCTTGAGACCTCATCAAGATAAAAAGCTTCTGCACTGCAAAGAAAACAATCAAGAAAACTAACAGGCAACCGACAGAATGGGAAAAGATAGTTGCAAATGGCATATCAGATAAAGGGCTCCTATCCAAAATCTACAAGGAACTCACCAAACTCCACACCCAGAAAACAAATAACCCAGTGAAGAAATGGGAAGAAGACATGAACAGACACTTCTCCAAAGAGGACATCCAGATGGCCTACAGGCATATGAAATGTGACTCAACACCACTCATCATCAGGGAAACACAAATCAAAACCACACTCAGATACCACCTCATGCCAGTCAGAGTGGCTAAAATGAACAAAGCAAGAGACTATCTATGCTGGCGAGGGTGTGGAGAGACGGGCACCCTCCTACACTGCTGGTGGGAATGTAAACTGGTACAGCCACTCTGGAAAACAGTGTGGAGGTTCCTCAAAAAACTATCCATAGAACTCCCTTATGACCCAGCAATAGCACTGCTAGGGATTTACCCAAGGGATACAGAAGTGCTGATGCATAGGAGCACATGTACCCCAGTGTTCATAGCGGCACTTTCTATAATAGCCAACTCATGGAAAAAGCCTAAATGTCCATCACCTGATGAGCAGATCAAGAAGTGGTATATATATACAATGGAGTATTACATGGCAATGAGAAAGAATGAAATGTGGCCATTTGTATGAAAGTGGATGGACCTCAAGGGTGTCATGCTAAGCGAAATAAGTCAGGCAGAGAAGGACAGAAACCATATGTTTGCACTCATAGGTCTAACAGGAAGACAGAGGAAACCTAATGGAGGACCAGGGGAAGGGGAAGAGGGAAAGAGAGTTAGGGAGAGAGAGGGATGCAAAACTTGAGAGACTACCGAATACTGAAGATGAACTGAGGTCTGAAGGGGGAGTGGGGGGAAGAGGTGGAGGTGATGGAGGAGGGCACTTGTGGGGAAGAGCACTGGGTGTTGTTTGGAAACTAATTTGACAATAAACTACTTAAAAAATAAAAAAATAAAAATAAATTAAAAAAATAAAAATTGCTTTACTACTTCCCTGAATCTTTTAGGTGATCATATTTTCCCTCAAACACAACATGGTTGAACCTATCTTAAAAGAGATGAAAGCATACACATTTGGAATAACTATTCTGCCAATTAATATCCAGGATCCCTTCAAAAAGGGCTCCTTGTCACCTGGACTCTAGGCATAACGGAAGAGAGGTCATGCAGGCTCAGAGCAGTGCTGTGCCACATTGCCATGCGCATTCCAACACAGACAGGGAGGGCTTAGAAGGAAGTCATTTTGAAGTCAGGAAGGCAAATCCATGAGCAGCATCAAAACAAAGAGAACAAGCTCCTATGTATACATGCTAATATCCAACTTCATTCTAATGATTTTCCTTCCAGAATATCAAAGGAAAAAATAATAGAACTGTCATCACGTTTATGCACACAGGTGTTCAGTAGAAGTTTGTTTCTTTGCTAATTTGTTTATTTATATTTTAATTCCAGTAGAATTAACATACAGTGTTATATTAGTTTTAGGTATACAATAGAGTAATTCAACAATTCTAAACTATACTCAATGCTCGTCGTGATAAGTATATTCTTAATCTCCCCACCCACCACCCATCTGGTAACCATCAGTTTGTTCTCTAGAGTTAAGTCTGTTCCTGGTTTGTTTCTTTATTTTCTTTGTTTGTTCATTTCTTAAATTATACATATGAATGACATCATATACTATCTGTCATTCTATGACTCAGTTCATTCAGCATTATGCTCTCTAGATCCATCCATGTTATTGCAAATGGCAAGATTTCAGTCTTTCATGGCTAAGAAATATTCCAAGCTGAATGTGTCTTCATTATCCATTTGTCTATCAGTAAACACTTGGGCTGCTTCTACAATGTGGCTATTGTAAATAATGTGGCTATGAAGACAGGGATGCATGTACCTTTTTAAATTAGCATTTTTGTAAACTCTGGGTAAATACCCAGCAGTGGAATTACTGGATCATATGGTAGTTCTATTTTTAATTTTTTGAGGAATCTCCATACTGTTTTCCACTGTGGCTCCACCAGTTTGCATTCCCACTAACAGTGCACACGGGTTCCTTTTTCTCCATACCCTCACTAACAACTGATGTTCAGATTTCTTTACTTTAATCCCCATTGATTACTGTCACATGCCCAAAACATAGAAAATACATTTTCAAAGAATCAGATTACAATAACAGTTAAAAAATATATTTAACTATTGAGTTGATTGAAGGAGCAATCTCAATAACTATTGAGTTGCTGGAAGGCAGCAAACTCAAATAGGCACAGAACCAGGCAGGTCCATTAATAAATGCACTGAGCCAGGGCATCCCCAAAATAACTGGGCAGGCACAGGTGGCAGTGACTAGAGAAGGGCAAGCTGAGAAGTGGGACACTGGAGAGAGAGATTCTGCATCATCTGGAGACAGCCTCTGCTTGACTCCAGGCAAACGTTGCCCAGGGGTGATGTCAGGGCAGATCACCCGTGTTCAAGTGCACCTGTAACTCCAGAGTTTTATGTGAAACATCTGATATTTAACACTAACAATTCATGTAATTCAAATATTTCTAGAATACTGTGAACCTATATCTGCAAGTACACACTTAGTCATGGCCTGCAGACTGTTAGGTACTGATTCCTGGGCTTGTGGATAATCTGCTGTGGTTTCAGGTTGAGAATGAGCACAGCATCCAGACAGCCATCTCTGGCTCTGCTGGCACCAGGAGATAAATATGAGGGTAATGGTAGTACATCTGATAATAAAGCAAGTTACTCCACTTCTTTCTTGCTTCTCTTAGCTATAAGGATGCTCTGCTTTCCTGATAGCACCCAAGGGACAGAATTAGATTATCATCTCATGAAATAGATGTAGTTTTTTTTTAAGTTTCTGTGTTCCACTGCTCCATGAATATGTTCCATTAATCACATAATGAATTTGTTTTATGTAATATAAGCTACTGTACATTTGCTTCTAAAATTAAATGCTTTTGAAAATAATCCTTTAAATATAATACTAAGTCAAAGGAAGCAGAGAAAACTATTCTAGAAGACAGCAGGAAAGTCAATCTTACAGAAAAATGCAGAGACAAAATTAACTACCACAAAACAAAACAAAAAATCAATTTCAAAAAGCAGAAATTGCAAATGGTATAAAGAAAACACATCCAGTATCTTACACTGGACCCATGCTGCACTGAAACAGTAAAATTTTACACGTTAATTTTGAAACAAAAAGATTAAGGACTCTTCCTTGAGGGATCTATCCACAGAAGAGGAAATTATACCCAACCTATATTTTAGGATAAAATTCACAGAAGTACAGTAACTTCATTCTTCATCAGTCTCATCTAAAATAGGAACACATTTTCTTAGCTGTCTTCAACACCATTCATCAAAGAAGAATAAAATCTATATTCACATCTTCACCAAATTAGTTCCTTTTATCAAGTCCTACATATTATTGTCACTGTTCTAATAGAGAAGGAAAAGCACTTTCATCCTCACTACATCAAAATAATTAATTGTACTATAACTAAACTAACTCAACTTACAAAAAAAAACTTTTAATATGGGATTAAAATTTTAAATCATGGGGCACGTGGGTGGCTCAGGAGGTTGAGTCACCAACTCCTGGTTTTGGCTCAGGTCATGATCCCAGGTTTGTGGGACTGAGCCACTCAATGGGCTCCACGCTCAGCACAGAGCCTGCTTAAAGGATTCTCTCTTGACTACTGAATACTGAAAACGAACCGAGGGCTGAAGGGGAGGAGGAGGGGGAGGGGGGTGATGGTCATGGGAGGGCACTTGTGGGGAGAAGCACTGGATGTTACATGGAAACCAATTTGACAATAAACTATTATTTAAAAAAAAGAATTCTCTCTCTCCCTCTACCACTTTCCCCCCACTCGTACTTCCTCCCTCTCTTTCCAAAATAAAAAATAAAACACAAAAATTTATATCAGATACTGAACAGCAAATATATACAAAGCAATAATCTAAGTAAATAACATGTGCCATCTGAAGAGAGAAACCTATTGCTAATGAACACGTACAGGAATGGTTTCAGAGCTGAAAGAATATTTGGAGATGGAGCCTAGATATGCTTGTGGACAGAGAATAAGAAGACTCACAGGTGAGGGCCACCTAGGTAGCTGGATGGGTTTAGCGTTCAACTTCATCTCACGATTCATGCATTAGAGCCCTGGAACAGGCTCTCTGCTCACAGTGCAGCGGCTGCTTCAGATCTTCTGCCTCCCTCTCAGCCCCTCCCCCACTCACACTCTCTTTCTCTCAAAAAAAAAAAAAAGAAGCCCTTGGTGAAGACCAAGGAAATGGGATGGGGAAGGACAATGAGGATACATGACTCAGTTTGGAAAGGAAGAGACATCTCCTCACAGACATAAGGGAATTAGTCTGAAGAGGATAAATATTCTGAGATTTCAAAATCAAGTAAGAGATCATGCATTGCATAAAGCTCATGCAATGAAGAGAGCTAAAGAGAAATGAAAATGATAGTAAAGTAATTAATTTCTAGGGAAGAATAGTTATACATTTAGTGACATATGAATATTTATGTGCCTAGAAAAAATGAGTATTTGGTTTAAACAAGATGCTAGTTGAATATAATAGAAATGAAACCATAAGTATTTACATGTTGGCTATACTTTTTTCCCATTATTATTTTCCCATTATTTTAATTATAAAGTATTAAAAGGTGAAATGACATTTTTTTGTTTGAGAGAGAGAGCGAATGTGTGAACAAGAAAGGGGCAGAGAGAGAGGGAGACAGAGAATCCAAAGCAGATTCCAGGCTCTGAGCTGTCAGCCCAGAGCCTGACTGCGGGGGGGGGGGGGGGGGGCTTAAATTCACAAACTGCAAGATCAAGAACTGAGCCAAAGTCAGATGCTTAACCGACTGAGCCATCCAGTTGCCCCAAAGGTGAAATGACTTTATAAAATATTTTTACCTTGTGGATGAGTCTACATCTTTCAAATTCAAGTAATTTATTTGCATTAGTATTAACCCTCTAGCATTCAGGTCCCGTTTTCATGGATGGAGACTGAAAACTCTCATGATTCCCACAATGACTTTTAAAAGTCATACTCATCTTGTTCTCCAGAGCAGTGACAATGATGGATAGTTATTACTCACATTTGAAGCTCACATGATACACAAGTTAGGACTGTTATCGCTAGGTTTAGAGCACATGTGAAAGGAATAAGAAATTTGGTTTCTAAATACAGGATAAAACCTAAATCTCTTCCTCAGAAAGAGATGTGTATGTGTTTATGAGAGAGAGAGAGAGAGAGAGAGAGAGAGACCAGTAGATGATAGGAGTCACCGACTGTCACATAATGCTACTCAAATATACTCTTACAAATATGATTAGCTTTTAAAACATCAAGGGACGCTCATTTATCAGAAACACACTGATGCCTATGCATCAACTTTAAAATATCTATTCTATTTCTAGGAAACTATACTTAATGTAATGAGGTATAAATAAATTTAACATCAACACCCTCTACGGAATGATTATAATAAAACCATATCATCACTGAATGTGACATAAGAATGAAAGAAACTAATGGCAGAACTGCAAAACAGAGCCCAGTTTCACTTTGAGTAACAGGTTTATGTGTTCCCATTAAATGAAACATGAGTAAGTTAACTTCAATCAAATAGCTACCATTTTACTGTTGGTATATCTGGAAAATAAAAGCTTGTGTAGGAAAAACAATTTAAACTATCTTTCCTCAAACCTTCTTTCCAAAATTTATAAAAGCACATGTTTTGTAAAAGTAAAACATATGATAGAAGATTGACAAACTTCTAAGTCACATGCAGCTCTTCAAATGGCTCTGCAGTACTGTGATGATTTGGAGATTCCTGCTTTCCCAAGGGGAAGTTATAAAAATCAGAGAGATGTAAGACACCACCAGCTGAAAAACCAAACAGATGGCTGAGCCAACTAAAAAACCAGCTGAGTTTTGGAAGACTCACATTTAAAGTATCTTCCAAAGACAGCTTTGTAAGGTTGGTTTCAGTTTTCCCTTTCTTTGTAACTGTTAAGCTATCTTCTCAATCTTTAGATAGAAACAGCAAAGAACATATTAACTTTTTACAAGAGAACAAAAGACTTAGTTTCATTTTGTTCTCCTGAAGAAGTTTTAGACCTGAGTTTTACTCTCTTAGAAAAATCATCACCTGTCTTTTCCAGTTAGGAGTATTCTCTGGAAGATCACAAGCAACTCTCTGAAAATGGGTATTATGGCATGAAAGTAAAGAAATAAAATAAATATATTTATTAAATATATATTATATATCAAATATATAAATATGATATATATTCAATGTATGTAATATATCAATTTAAAGTTGACCCTTGAACAATGAGTTTGAACTGCATACGGTCACATATATGTGCATTTTTTTTTCAATAAATACAGGGTGGAACCATACAATGTGGTATTTCCTCTTTCTTATGATTTTTCTTTTTTTCTTTATGATTTTCTTAATAACATTTTCTCTAGCGTACATTATTGTAAGAATACAGTATATATACTTAACATACAAAGTATGTGGTAAGTGACTTTGTATTAACAGTAATGTTTCAACATTAGGCTATTAGTAGTCAAGTTTTTGAGGAGTCAAAAGTTGTAGGTGGATTTTCAACTGCTCGGAGGATCAGCACCCCTAACCCCCATATTGCTCAAGGGCCAACTGTATATTAAATTATATATACATACACACATACATATCACTCAAGCAAACATGGAAACCTCCAGCTAGAGGTATGGTGGAGAAGATCTGGAGAACACCTTGTGTATGCAATTAAAATAAATTACTCCGTTCTATTTTATGTAGATAAGATATATCAGCAATTTATAAAAATGTTGAAATAACTAAGGTGATAAATTTAAAACATTTATTCTGTAGCAAAGAAGGCAAGAAGGGGGAGGGGCCATTCCCAGGATTCAGGAGACAATGTACTAATTCTGTGGGGAAGAATCTCAGTATGGTACAGCTATGTAGGCACAGCAGGTAAGAACTGTTTGCTCTGCTACAAAAGAGAACAATATCTAATGATATACAGTATTACAGTGAAGACTGTTTTTAGTGACAAGAAATAAGCCAATCGTGTTACAAATAAGAAGATTAAATATTTGGCATTATCCCCAAAGCAAAACTTGATCTCACTAAGTAGCCCTGCAAGGTAAATACCTTCCTCAGGGCTTCAATATGTACAATATAGAGGAGAATTTCTTAGGCACCATTCAACTATTTACCTTCCCACCAAACAAGTGGCTACCTATTTTTAAAAGTTGATTTGTATTTTTTGTTTTCAAAAATTCAAACTAAATTCAACTGAACTAAACTCAACTAAAAATAAAAACACACAGAAAATTATGTAAAGCTATTTACAGACTGCCAGTTCTAACTTCCTTAGAAAACTATACATCCTAATCCCATTCTTTTTGCTGCATTTTGGGGAGTCTTTCTTCCTCACCTTCCATAAAAATCTCAGGGTCTTGTACTCCTCCTTCATTACAGCATCTGAATTTGAACTCCCATGTTGAGATCCAAAACAAAACCAAACATATACAAAACACTCCCCCCGCCTCCAAAAAAACCCTGATACTCAATTGCTAAAGTAGAATTTTTTTTTTTTACTTTTTTTATGTCTTAATTTTATTTTGAGAGACAGGACAGAGAGTGAGTGATGAGGGACAGAGAGAGGAAGACAGAATCTGAAGCAGGCTCCAGGCTCTGAGCTGTCAGCACAGAGCCCAACGCAGGGCTCCAACCCACAGACTGTGAGATCATGACCTGAGCCCAAGTCAGACACTTAACAGACTGAACCACCTAAGCGCCCCTAAAGTAAAATTTTTAAATCAAACAAATATATTTCAACATTTAATATATTTAGAAACATAAAATCAAGATTAGGTCTTCCACTTAAATTTTACTTTTACTGATCAATGTTAAACCCTAAAAGCACATGAAGCTCACAGTGTGAGCTACAAAGATGATCTCCCTAAAAATCACTTTGAACCAGGAGGTTTGTAAGAACCTGTTGATAAGAAATTACAGATGTTTCTGCTTTTGCAGGAATAATTTTAAGTGATGATGATCATGATGACGATGATGATGATGATGATGATACTTTTTTTTTTTTAACCTGGAATGCATCTTTTTTAAAACCTAGAAAGCAGAGGCTAAAGTCTGGGATTGTGATGCCTCCCGTTTTGGTTTTCTTCTTCAATATTACTTTGGCAATTCAGGGTTTTTCTGTGGTTCCATATGAATTTTAAGATAGTTTGTTCTACCTCTGAGAAGAATGCTGGTGCAACTTTGATGGGGATTGCACTGAATGTGTAAATTGCTTTGGGTAATAATGACATTTTAATAATATTTATTCTTCTGATTCTTGAGCACGGAATGTTTTTCCATTTCTTTGTGTCTTCTTCGATCTCTTTCATAAGCTTTCTATAGTTTTCATCATATAGGTCTTTTACATCCTTGGTTAGGTTTACTCCTAGGTATTTTATGGTTTTTGTGCAATTGTGAGTGGGATCTGTTTCTTGATTTCTCTTTCTGTTGCTTCATTTTTGGTGTATAAGAAACCATTTTGATAATAAACTATTATAAATTTTAAAAAAGAACCTAGAAAGCTATTTAGTTTCTTTTTTTAAACCCTGAAAACAAGGTAATTAAGAGACCATTAAGTCTTGTAAATATAATGATCATCAATAAACTTTTCATTTGACTCATTCCTATTGACAGAAATAATAAATAATAATAATTATCCTGCTTTTTCTGTTTCTCTAATAAAAACAGCTATGATCTCCATATAGTCTACATGGCAAAATGGCCAAATAATTTTGTTTATTTATTTTGAGAGAGAGAGCATGAGCAGAGAAGGGACACAGAGAAAAGCAGAAAGAGAAGCTTAAGCGCTGTCCACTCCACATTTGGACAGGGCTAAATCCTAGGACAGTGAGATCACAACCTGAGCCGAAATCAAGAGTTGGACGCCTAACTGACGAAGCCAGCCAGGCACCTCAAATGGCCAAATAATTTTAAGTAGCTGTGGAGATCTAGGTCTAGAATCTGCACCTTAGATCAGGTCAATAATAATAGGCATTTAATCAAAATTTCTTCATTCCTATGTGTAGGGCACTGTGTTAAAATCCTTACATAGGTAGCTCCCACAATAACTCTGTGAAAAAGGGATTATTACCTCAGATAAGGAAACTAAGCACAGAGCAGATAAGTAGCTGAATAAGTGCACACAGTGATTAGGTGGCAGAAATGGGAGTTATTCCAAAGCCTTTGCTCTAATCACTACACTCTGTATCTTCCAAAATATCTTTCCCCCACAGAGACTTTCTACAAATTGGCTCCTAAAGAATAGACCCTCCCATTTTCTAAACAGTCCAGATAAGGGTCATTCTCATTCATCAGAAGGCTTCAGTGTTCAACCTAAACCAGTCAACTATAGCACCAAGAGCAATGCAAGAAAACCACAGAATATGCTGAATTATTTCAACCTGGAAACCTTCAGTTTATCTTAAGATGGTATTATCTGGACTACCAAAGAGATGATAACTTCATTCTCCATTAAATCTCCAATTTATTCTATAATAAAAAGTGAAAATATTAAATATCCAATGGCAATGTCTTTTTCTCAAGCCCTGCTATCTATGTATAAATGTATCTATGCACTGATTTGCTTAGCAAATCAAATTCATGTGAAGTATCATTGTTTATATATCCACACATGTATAAACATACCCACAAATCTCCAATTATTACAGCATACCTAGTTTTAAAAATGGATATAAGGGCACCTGGGTGGCTCAGTCAGTTAAGCGGCCTACTTTGCTCAGGTCATGATCTCATGGTTGGTGGGTTCAAGCCCTGCACCAGGCTCTGTGCTGATAGCAGCCTGCAGCCTGCTTCAGAGTCTGTGTCTCCTCTCTCTGCCCTTCCCCTGCTCACACTCTGTCTCTCAAAAATAAATAAATATTAAAACATTAAATAAATAAAAATGAATATAAAGTTACATAATTTGGGGGGGGATCTTTATAACTTAAGTAGAGACACCAATTTAGTGAGTAATGGAGTTTTAAAGAAAAACACAAAACATAGATATCTTGAAATCAGAAGATATCTTTTTCTTGTGTTGCTGGTTATGGATTTATTTCTTTTCTCTCAAGGAATTGAATAAACCCCATGTGTTGGAGCCACCTTCTGACTCTAAGTAATTCTAGTTTTCATTTCAAAGCCAAAATAAATAAATTTTTTAAACCCAAATAAAATTTGTAATCTTTTTTTAATTCTTATTTTAGAGACACTCAGAGAGAACAGGGGAGAGGAGGAGAGAGGGAGAGGGAAAGGAAGGGAGAGAGAGAGTCCCAAGGAGTCTCCACATTCAGCACAGAGCCAGACACAGGGCTCAATCACACAACCCTGGGATCATGACCTGAGCTAAAATCAAGAGTTGGATGCTCAACTGACTGAGCTACCTAGGTGCCCCTAAAATATTTGAAATCTTTAAACCTAAGTATACTTGTCTGCCAGTGTAATTCAATAGGTTTTATTAAACAGGAAGCTGACATTTTTAAATTACTACTATTTTTTCACCTACTTTCATAATATCTTCAAAAAATTTAAACATTATGTCTGGAACATAACATTCCTTACTGGCAGGAATCAAGAATTTTCTTTCCTATCCAGCAAGTAATTATCTGCAAGAAGTTATGCTGTTCAGTGACAAAAATAATTACATAAACTACAAAGAGATTTAGTAATGCAAAATTTAAAGGACCTTTTATAATCTCTTTTATTTTATACCATACTTTCTAGTAAAAATGAAGTCCTAGATGATTTTCAGAATAAAAAATAGTGGTTATAGGGCACTTGAGTGGCTCAGTTGGTTGAGCGTCTGACTTCTGCTCAGGTCATCATCTCAGGTTCGTGGGTTCAAGCCCCGTGTCAGGCTCTATGCTCATAGCTCAGAGCCTGGAGCCTACTTCGGATTCTGTCTCTCCTCCTCTCTCTCTCCCTCCCCTGCTTGTGCTCTGTCTGTCTCTGTCTCTCAAAAAATAAATAAACATTAAAATTTTTTTAAATAGTGGTTATAAGAAATTGGACAAATAGGAATACAGGTACACTTCAAATACTTAAAATATTATTTTTTAAAATCCTGAATATTAAAAAGTAGCCTCACCTTGGTTATAAAATATTAAATTTTAGAAAAGTATTCAATTATAGTTCTCTTTAAAAATTAGAGGAGGATATATACCAATATTGAAATTTCACTTTAGAAAAAATTATCCAACTCTGGTTTTAACAATGAGTTTTACAATAAGGAAGATCTGAAAACATTATAATTCAAAGGACCATTCACTTTAAAAACAACATGCCAAAATCCTGGCCATCACATTCTGTCTTTATCTTAACTGCCAAGCTTTTTGTTGTTCTTGATGAAAATGTTTATTTCTTTTGAGATTTATACATTGTCTTACATGTATAGTGAAACTATACATAAGTAAATATTAAAGAAATTACCACTGGGTTCAACTATATATGGAAGGGGATATATTTCCCCCTTTAAAGTTCATTAACATATCATTCCTTTTAAAAATTGTGCATAAAATTTTAGTCTAAATGTTATTTGCAGAACCAGGTTCCCAGAAGAAGAATACTGTCCATCAGAATCACTTTTTTTCATTAAGGAAAGTCAGCCCTGAATGTGGTACAAGCCATTCCTTTCCTAAATCTGTTTCATTCCAACCATTGGTAGCTCTGCTCTTCCCTAGCAGTGCGTGCAGCACACAACTAGGCTCTTCTTCAAATAGGTAATGCTGGTATTTATCTTTCCCCTTGGCACCATCCACAGAATTAAAGAATCCAAGGGATTTAGAACCTGTCCACATAATTACCTGTCAGAATCTACAAAAGATTGTCTAAAGTTAAATCCTACTGCCCACTGTTCCCATAGGAGAATTCCAGAGTGTGCTTTAGAAAAGCTGATTCAATTTATGCTGATACTCTATACTATGCCTTTTAAACATGGCATTAGTACATGAGACACACATTTCTTATGGAATTAAAATACTTTGATATTTTACTACTGAACGTATATGTAAATGAACTCACTACACACCCTGTACATTAAAAAATTAAGAATAAGATAAATTGTCTTTTACTTAAATTAGCTCTTCAGCTAAGAGGAAAACTTAACAGAAGTCTAAATATGGGTGGTTACAAAGTATGGTAGTACACTTAATACCATCACTGCACAATTGACATTTTTGGGTGAGATAATTCTTTAATGTATGATATGATATGATATGATATGATATGATATGATACCATATAATGTGATATGATACCATCACTGCACAAATGACATTTTGGGGCCAGATAATTCTCTGATGTATCATATGATATGGTATGATATGATATGATATGATATGATATGATGTATCATCTGATGCTTAGCAGCACCCAAGGCCTCTTTTACCTAAATGCCAGTGGCATGTCCCCATTCATGATATTCAAAAATGCCTAGGCATTGTTAAATGCCTTCTAGAGAAGAAAATCATTCTATGACTCAGAATTCATGAGATATGGAAATGGCCACAAACAGGTTACACCTTGGCTCTGCTCCTTTGCGTATGCACCAACCAGGGGGAGACATTTCACCTCTTTGCTTAAGTTTCCTCCTACCACACATAAGTGGTATAAAGGTTAAATGAGAGGACTGATTTTGTCTATCTGCGTGCTCTCTCTTTTCTTTCTGAGGAGCCTGGCTAGAGGTTTATCAATTTTGTTTATTTTTTCAAAGAACCAACTCTTGGTTTCATTGTTCTGCTCGACTGTTCTTTTGGATTCTATATTGTTTATTTCTGCCCTGATCTTTATTAT
>NC_043712.1:59877636-59890749 GCF_006229205.1 Suricata suricatta
GAAATAAGCCAGGCAGAGAAGGACAGAAACCGTATGTTTGCACACATAGGTCAAACAGGAGAACAGGAGAAACCTAATGGAGGACCAGGGGGAGGGGAAGAGGGAAAGAGAGTTGGGGAGAGAGAGGGATGCAAAACTTGAGAGACTATTGAATGCTGAAAATGAACTGAGGGTTGAAGGGGGAGGGGGGGAAGAAGTGGTGGTGATGGAGGAGGGCACTTACGGGGAAGAACACCAGGTGTTGTATGGAAACCAATTTGACAATAAACTATTTTTTAAAAAAATGAGAGGACTGAACAGTGGCCACTGCTACTGCTATGATTATCTCCACATCTCTCTCTACTTTAGACTCTCTATGCCACAAATGAATATTTTTATAAGTATTTATTATAATAATTTCAGTTAGTTAATAGTTATATTAGTTTTGATTATACAATGTACTGATTCAACAATTCCATACATCACCCAGTGCCCATCACAATAGATGCACTCCTTAACCCCCATCACCTATTTCAACCATTCCCACACCAATGTCCTCTCTGGTAACCATCAGTTTGTTCTAGAGTTAGAAGTTAGTTTCTCGGGTTGTCTTTATTTTTCTTTACTTTTTTTTTTTTCTTAAATTCCACATATGAATGAGATCATCTGGTATTTTTCTTTCTCTGGTTTATTTCACTGCACATAATACTCTCAAGCTCCATCCATGTCATTGAAAATGACAAGATTTCATTCTTTTTAGGGCTGATTAATACTCCTGTGTGTGTGTGTGTGTGTGTGTGTATAGATCCCCTCTTCTTTACCCATTTATCAATCAATGGACAGAAGGGCTGCTTACATAATATGGCTATTGTAAATAATCCAGCTATAACCACATGGGTGCATGTATCACTTTGAATTCATATTTTTATATCCTTTTGGTAAATACCTATTAGTGCAATTGCTGGGTAGTAGTTCTATTTTTAACTTTTTGAGGAAGCCCCATACTGTTTTCCACAGTGACTGCACCAGTTTACATTCCCACCAACTGTGCAAGATCATTCCCCTTTCTCCACATCTTCCCCAACATGTGTTGCTTCTTGTGTAGCTGATTTCAGCCATGCTGACCGGTGTGTGGTGATATCCCATTGAAGTTTTGATTTGCATTTTCCTGATGGTAAATGATGATGAGCATCCTTCCATATGTCTTCTCTGGAGAAATGTCTGTTCATGTTTCTGACCATTTTTCAACTGGATTCTTCAGTGGGTTTGTTTGTTTATTTGAGAGAGAGCATGCAAATGTGAGTGAAAAAAGGCAGAGAGAGGGAGAGAGAGAATCCCAAGCAGGCTCCATTCTGACAGTTTGATCCCACAAACTGTGAGATCATGACCTGAGTTGAAATCAACAGTTAAATGTTCAACTGACTGGGCCACTCAGACATCCTTGGATTCTTTAGTTTTTGAGTGCTTGGTTTTATAAGTACTTTATATATTTTGGATATTAACTCTTTATCAGATATATCATTTGCAAATCTCTTCTCCCACTCTGTACACTGTTTTTTACTTTGTTGATTGTCTCCTCATTGTGCACAGTTTATTTTTGCTTTTGTTTCCCCTGCCTCAGGAGACATATCTAGAAAAAAGTTGCTACAGCTCATGTCAAAGTTACTGCCTGTGTTCTCTTCTAGGATTTTGATGGATTCAGTTGTCACATATCTTTAATCCATTTGTGAACTTATTTCAGTTCTTTTTTTTTTTTTTTTTGGTAAGTCTGGCTAGAGGCTTATCAACATTATTCACTTTTTCAAAGAATGAAATCCTAGTTTCATTGATCTGTTCTACTGTACTTTTAGTATCTATATCATTTGTTTCTACTCTAATCTTTATTATTTCCTTCCTTCTGCAAGTTTAGGTTTTGTTTGCTGTTCTTTTTCTAGGCCCTTCAGGTGTAAGGATAGGTTGTTTATTTGAGATTTTTCTTGCTTCTTGAGATAGGCTTGTATTGCTATAAACTTCCCTATTAAAACTGCTTTTGCTATATCCCAGAGGTTTTGGACTGTTGTGTTTTCATTTTCATTTGTTTACACATACTTTTCAATTTGTTCTTCTCTTTTCTTGTTGACCCATTCATATTTAGTAGCATGTTATTTAACCTCCACATGTTTGTGGTCTTCCCAGATTTTTTCTTGTGTTTGCTTCACATTTCATAGCACTGTGGAAAAAGGATGCATGGTGTGACTTCAACTCTTTTGAATTTTTGAGGCTTGTTTTTTGGCCTAATATGTGATATACTCTGGAGAATGTTCCACGTGCACTTAAAAAGAATGTGTACTCTGTTGTTTTAGGATGGAATTTCAAAGCCACTGTTTTGAATGATACATTGGACCAGATGGACAGAACAGCCATATTCAGAAAAGCCACTGTTTACTTGTTAACTTTCTGTTTAGATGATCTGTCCACTGATCCAAGTCAGGTATTAAACTCCTCTAGTATTACTGTATTATTATCAATGAGTTCCTTTGTGTTTGTTATTGACTGTTTTATGTATTTGGGTGTTTTCATGTTGGGTACATAAATATTCACAACTGTTTTATCTTCTTGTTGGATTGTCCCCTTTATTGTGATATAGTGTCCTTCTTTGTGTCTTGTTACAGTCTATTTTAATTTCTAGCTTGTATGATATTAAGTATTGCTACTCCAGCTTTCTTGGATATCTACCTGCATGATAAATGTTTCTCCATCCCCTCATTTTCAATTGGTAGATGTCTTTAAATCTAAAATGAGTCTGCAGGCAGCAGATAGATGAATCTTGTCTTTTTATCCATTTTGTCACCCTAAGCCTTTTGATTGAAGCCTTAGTCCATTTACATTCAAAGCAATTATTAATAGATACGTAGTTACTGTCATTTAATTGTTTTGTGCTTGTTTCTTAAGATATTCTCTGATACTTTCTTGCTTTTCTCTCTTTCATGGTTTGCTTTTTTTTTTAGTGATATTATTTGCATATTAGTTGAGTTTTGATACATGATTTCCATTAGGTTTGCATATATCGTCTTCTTCATATAGCAGTCTATATTAAGTTGATGGTCATTTAAGTTTGAACCCATTCTTTTATCCTCTCCACATTTTAGGTATACGTTGTCATATTTTACATCCTGTGATTTTCTATGTTCCTTGACTTATTTTTCATGGAAATATTCAATTTTAGTGCTATTCTGTTTCCTACCTGCATATTGTCACTTTTGGTCTCCCTTTCACTCAGAAATTTCCCTTTCTTGCAAGGCTGCTTTAGTGATCATGAATTCCATTAGCTTTCAGGAAACTCTCTCTCTCCTTCTATTCTGAATGATAGCATTGCTGAATAGAATATTAGTGGCTGCAGATATTTCCCATTCAGCACTTTGAATATATCATATTTCTCCCTTTTGGCTTAGAAAGTTTCTACTGAAAAATCGTCTGGTAGCTTCATGGCATCTCCTTTGTATGTTTCTGTCTCCTTTACTCTTGCTGCTTTTAAAATATTTTCTTTACCCCTATATATTACACAATGAGCTACAATTTGTCTTGCTGTGAGTGTGCTTTTGTTAATTTTGTTGTGGGTTTCCTGTGCCTCCTGGATCTGGATATGTTTCCTTCCCCAGATAAAAAGAAGTTTTCAGTTATTATTTCTTCAAATATACTTTCTGCCCCTTTTATTTTTTCTTCTGGGCCTCCTAAAATACATGTTATTATATTTGATGGAGTGACTGATTTCCCTAAGTCTATTCTCATTGTGCAAAGTTCTTTTTTCTCTCTTTTGTTCAGCTTGATTACTTTCCATCACTCTGTCTTCTGGGTGATTAATTTGTTCCTCTGCTTCTTCTTGCATGCCGTTGATTACACCAAGTGTGTTTCTAATCTCATTGTTTGCACTATCTTTAATTTGTTC
Organism: Suricata suricatta; assembly: GCF_006229205.1. Taxonomy (NCBI): domain Eukaryota; kingdom Metazoa; phylum Chordata; class Mammalia; order Carnivora; family Herpestidae; genus Suricata; species Suricata suricatta. The sequence goes on from NC_043712.1 coordinate 59,881,541, forward strand.
TTTTTTGAATCTCTGTATTAAGGGTCTCACTGATGTCTTCCACTCTTTTCTCAAGTCCCATGTGTATCCTTACCATCATTACTTTAAATACTACATCAGGAGGCTCCTGGGTGGCTTAGTCGGTTGAACATCCAACTTCAGCTCAGGTCATGATCTCACAGAGGTGGGCTTGAGCCCCGTGTTGGGTTCTGTGCTAAGACCTCAGAACCTGCAGTCTGCTTCAGATTCTGTGTCTCCCTCTCTCTCTCTGCCTTTCCCCTGCTCACAGTCTGTCTCGCTCTCTCATACATACAAAAATAAGCATTAAAAATTTTTTCAATTACTTATTTTTAAAATGTTTTAATGTTTATTTTCCAGAGAGAGCACAAGCAGAGAGTGGGGACAGAGAATCCAAAGTGGGCTTCTGTACTGATAGCGTCAAGTCCAATGTGTGGCTAGAACTCACAAACCATGATAATATGACCTGACTCGAAGTCGAATGCTCAATCAACTGAACCACCCAAGCAGCCCTATCAGGCCGGTTACTTATATGTTTCACTTCAATCTTTGACTGCGGCCTTGTCCAGTTCTTTAATTTGGGAAAAATTTTCTCAGTCTTCTCATTTTGTCTAAATTTCTGTGCCTATTTCTGTGTGTTAGGAAAGTCAGCTATGTCTTTAGTTCTTGAGGGCAATGGCCTTTTGAAGATGTCCTGTAGGGCCGTGCCATGTAATGTCTCCTGTTCCCTAGGAACTTCTTTGGCACCTCCAGGAATGTCTCTAATGTGTGCTGCATGTGCTCTTCCATTTTGTCCCACAGGCCAATCATCTGCAGAGTCTCTCTTTGCCTGTTGTGAGCAGTGTTTGGTCCCTGGCCTGAGTGTGGCATGTTTTAACTCTGGTCTGCCTCTGAAAAAGACCTGTCACCACCACCACTGGAAGTGAAGCTCCATAAACCTCCCAGTTTGCAACACAAGGCTTCAATGGCAGTTGAGGCTGGACTTCTAGGGGAAGGGGCCTGCAGTACTGGGACTGAGGCAAGCATGCCTAGGAAGGGTCGTTCCATAAAAGCAGGGGTTGGGGGTAGGGACGGCTTAGTGTAAGCAAGTTAGGTAGCAAGTGTCAACACTAAGCTGGTTCCTGTAGTTCTGAGTTTATGCTGAGGAGTGGGAAGGGAAATGGTATCTGCTTGTTCCTTTGTTCCCAGAGGGGTCTCTCTGTGAATGCTGCCTCTTTGGGACACACTCTAAGAAGAACAAATAACCTCCCCACTACGTGCCTCAGGTACTCTTGAGATTGTTGTTTCCATGTTGTATGTCCACAGGTTGTTTGCCTGCCTTCTTTTCAAAAGCAACCCCAATGCCCTCCAGGTGCTCCTTGAGCCAAGCCCACTGACCTTTAGAACTCTAGGATTTAAGCCCTACCGGTTGCCAGAACTCACAAAGTTCTACCCCTCTCTCTTTCCAATCCAATTGCTATAGAGATTCATTTTCCCCATGCACTCCTGTCTCTCCCTCTTCTCTGCAAAGATGGCTCCCTCCCCACCTTGGTGGTCACAATCCATTTCTCTCCTAAATTACACTCCATACTCCTTACCTTCTTAATGTGGCCTCTTCTCTACCTTTAAATGTGGAATTTTTTCTGCCAGTCTTTAGGTCAATTTCTGGGGTATTTAGGATTATTTGATAGTAATCTAGTTGTATGCATGGGATAAAGTGAGCCTCAAGCCCTCTTACTCCAATGTCATCTTCCTCTCCTCCCCACAAACGTATACTTTTTCAGAAAACTTCTTCCTGGGGGTCCCAAACTAACAGATTAAAGATGGTGGAGAACATTCCTAGGCTTATGGATTACTTAGATTGCTCCTTAAAGCCCTGTATTGTAGACCATAAGAATATGTTTTCAAAACTTATTTCCCAAAGGCTATGCACCAGAGAACCAGGATGGTCACAGGACACATCATATACTTTCCTTTCTCTGTACTTTGACTACAGCTTTTGTCTGATGGACAACATGACCCCACGACTTGTGTACCTACATATCTTTTAGAATCCAGCATCTTTCATGAAGTATTTTCCTGGTGGCATCCAACTCATCCCTCTTACTCAATCCCCAAACACTATGATGAAATCTCTCTCATAATATTTGTACTCAGGGCATGAGTTATTTAGTGAGAGCTATACATACTCATTTCCCTGATAAACCTCAAGTACCTTTTCTGTCCTCAAGGAACTCTGTCTACCCTGAAGTATCCAGCCAGGGCCCTGGCCACATTATTACTTAAGATTTCTTTGTAATTGGCAGTATCTTTAGAGAATTAATTGGTTATTTTCTTATAGGCTGATATATTTCTTATATTAGCTCCATAGTAAACATTTTTCCAGAGAAGACTTCAATTAAGATATGACTATGCTTACTGATATCCACAGCCCCAAGAAACTAAATATTCAAAAATAATACTTGCTAGTATGGAAGAAATAATTATCAAGCATGAATGTTTAATTCAGGGTCATTTATTGAGCACATAAAACTATATTTATTAGCTAATGAAAAGTATTTCTTAGTAAAACATTAGTTACTATGACCATTTTTTAACTTTAAATTTCACAACTCTATTTGCTGTGTATCACTAATTGTTAACCACTATATTTCTCATGAAAATTATTTTGTTCAATATATACTGCTTTGAACAACTATAAGCCTACTATAGTGAAGTGATGGTAGTTTCATGCTGCAGGTACCAGAGAGGAGGGTGAGGGTGTCCTAGATGTAAAAACAGGGTAAGTATCCAGCAATGTCTGCTGCACTCATTACAGGGGATCAAGGCCCAAAGTGGGGGTAGTATGGTGGAAAGGATGACAAAAGAGGGGAAACAAAGTAATCCAAATACCTGCAGAGTCAGGAAATCAGGAAGCTGTAATTGCCTGTGCTATCCTGAAGGATTCTGACAGAAGATGACAGTAGTCACAGGCAAAGGATAAGACTGCAGTAGTGTATGTATCTCAATATGTATTCAGAGGATGGCAGGCATCTATAGAATACTCTAAGATGCTTGCTACAAAATGCAGATGCAGAGGAGTGGAAGCCAACTTCTACATTCTATACAGGTACTCCAGGTTTCTTATGCTCACAAAAGTAAAAGTACTACTGGATTAGGTTTATCATCTTTTTACAACAAAGGAATATTAATTGCTTGAGATATACAAAGGAATTGCACTGTGTAGACCTTTCAAAAACTATTTTTAAGTAAATGCCACTAAATTGAACAGCTGCTTTATTTTCTAGGCATCTTCTGTATTAGGTGCTCAATTAAAAAAATGAAAGGATCTATACAAAAAGATTATAGAGAAATTTACAGAAACAACTCATGTAGATAATTCTGTAAATACTGAAAGAATAGGGAAGAAGTTATTTTGAGGATGTGAAAATTCAACACACATATTCCAAAAAGCCTACCTCTGGCTGCCCTGGACAATTTCCCACCAGTGGCTGTATCTAACCTCTAGGAGAGCTCAAGAACTGCTGACTCTGAATAATTTTATTTCTGTGAGGAGTCTTGGGAGGTAGAGACACTTTAGCACCAAGGAAAATGTCTTTCTCCTCTGACAAACTGAAACTAATTAAGTCAAAAGCATCACATTGATCCAATTATGCCAGGAAGAGTTAAAATGAGACTAATATCCCAAAGACCCTCAGGACTCATTAAGAGTGAGTAACATCCTTCAGGGGCCAGTAAAATTAATGACATTTCAGAAAAGAGACTCTTATGAGCCATAAAAGAAAGAAGTGACAGAGGGTTGTAGAAATCAAGTCTATTTTAATCCTTAAAAACTAAAGAAAACATTTAAAAGAAAACCTCTACAACTTCTTCAAAATAGTAAAGATGACTTTCTTACATATTCTTTTCTGGCACCCACATGCTATTCTTCCTTCATGCATACCTCAAATTCAGGTTGCAAACCTGCCTGAGATACCAGCTCAGTAACTTCAAACAGGTAACTCATGAGCTTCTGTTTCTTTCCACATAAAATGGAACAGCTAAGAAGAATCAACTCAATAGAAGGATAAGTTCCTGGCCCAGTGACTGGGGCAGCATAGCCAAAGTAACCACTTAACTGAAGGAACAGCCTCTCTGCACCTTGATTTCTATCTTATTCTATAGCCTATGTACACTGTCTCCTTACTGAACTGTTGAGGAAGTGGGACGGGGAGTCAAACAGGATACTATGTACACTGCTTTGTGAAAAGTAAAGCATTACGCTCAAATGTCAGCTGTTATTAACTTGGAAATGGAAGGATAAACACAATTAAAAGAGATCTGACACCCAGGACAGGTAAGTAAATAGTAAAAGGGCATTTAGTTTCTTTAAATGAGTTCAAGTCTCTTTCATTCCTTCAATATTTATTGAACACAAGGCAAGGGCCGAGCATTTGTCTTCAATGACCTACAAGAGATATTAGACATAAGCAAACACAAGAAAGAAAAGTCTAAGCACTATAATTAAGGCAAAGATAACTAGGGATTTCACAGTAAAGGGAGATTACTTTAAGCTTAAGGTGAGCAGATAAACCTTCACCAAATTGAGGCAGCTGAAATGGCCTTAAAGTATGTAGAGGTTGGATACAGAACATATGTCAGGTTTTTGCACAAGGCAAAGCAGGGAAATGAAAAAGCACAAGTGTGGGTACAAGTAACTCATTTCTGCTAAACTACAGGGTATAGGTAGTGCTAGGCCAACAGCCTGGAAAACAGGCTACAGACAAATTAGAGAGGGCCCTGAATGTGTGTCTCAAGAAGCAGAGACTTAAAGAATGCTGGCAGTTGGGATTCCTGGCTCAAAATCCTTTCACGAATGCAGAATATTCTCAGCATTCTCAGTGTAATCTGACAGATTATAAGAGGGAGGCTAGAGACAAGGGTAACCATCACCGCCCCCACAAGGTGGTCAAAAGATGAATGTTTGAAAATAAATGGGTAGGCAACAGCACAACAAGCAAAGTAACTAATCATGGGGGATAATGATGGAGGCACCAGCAATACAGCAAAAGATTCCAACTTCTATTTGCCACAAAGAGGTGGTAGCCTCAGTGGGAAAGAGAACATGAGTGAGTGAGATATGAACAGTACTGGATACTTTAGGATACTGAAGTAATGCTCAAAGTAATCACAGAAGTACTGACTACAATCTTGGAGAAACTATAGGGAACTAGGAAACTCAAATCCTATCATGTGAGGAGTGACGGAAAGTATAGCCAATCAGTGAGCACCTACTATTACAGCTTTTTCTGGGCATAGGAGATAAAAGCACAAACAAAACAGATAACAGTGCCTGCTCACAAGGGGCTTACACTCTAGTATAGGTAAGACAAATAACTAAATCAATAAAGACCTTAAAGACAAAAAAGAGGGCCAAAGGCAGAGTTCTGTGACCTAGTATTTGGAGGCCTGAGAAAGGAGGCTGAGAAATAGCCAAAGACTTGGAAGAAAACCAAGGTGAGTATGGTATTATGAGGAGAAAAAAAAGATCATGTTTCAAGGATGGAGAGGTTGAATAAAATGAGGAAGGGGAACTGACTAATGGCTTTGGCCAGAGAAGACCTTGATAAAAGCTATTCTGACAGTCCCATGTGAGTATGCTAAAGAAGTAATGTGAGGTGAGGAAATAGAGACAATAAGTATAGAAACTTCTTCCAGGAATATGAGGGTGTGGGAGCTGAGACACGGTAGTTTTTCAAGATGGGAAGAGTGGTCACAGGCTATGAAAAAGTCAAATAAGAGGAAAACAAAGGCTAATATTGAGTTTGGGTAAAGTATAGGCCAATAACCTAGCCAGTTCCAGTGGTGTAGTCAGATAAAATAACTATCAGAATGCCTTCAGAGGACCAGGAAGCCTCCACAGAGAGGATGGATGATCACCTAAAAGGAAGCGTCTTACTTTGGGAGGTAAGTCTGATATATCACATTTTCTAATTAATGACATTTGTCATCAATCCCTCTATTACTATCACCTTAGAGTCAAAGTAAAAATGATCAGGGTTGGGACTGACTCTTGATTTTGGCTCAGATCATGGTCCCAGGGTCTTGGGATTGAGTTCCACATCTGGCTCTGTGCTGAGCATGGAGCCTGCTTAGGATTCATCTCTCTCTCTGTCTCCCTCTGTTTCTCTCCCCTGCTCATGCACACTCTCTCTCTTAAAAAATAAATAAGTAAAAATAAAAATAAATTTAAACATTTTTAGCAGTATTATTAAATATAAAAGTCTAAAGAGTTCATTTTCTTCTAATGTTAATGGTGAAAATTCTGCATTAATTTTACCAAAAAACTATAGTCACCCAATATATTTTCCATCAATTATATAAATAATACTTACGGAAAATGAACACCTACATATTTAATCGTATGTAGCAATACTACTGGCATGTTTATGAAAACAAATTGAGCAACAATTAAGAGACAACAATACAACTGATAATGACCAGATCATCCAAAAGGGGTTTAAAATGCTAAACTATAAATTCTAAATTCCTATAATTAGAGTCTCTCAGATAAGTCACAACATTGGGAGCACCTTCTAATAATGTGTAAACTACTGAACATATTCCGACTGTTTTAGAATTCTAAACATCCATTTCCCTAGTCTGTATCTGTGATAAATAATGTTTGGAGGCATTTGATTTGTTTTTCTCAGCATGTGTTCTTAGCACCAGGCCTTGTTCACCCTAGAGTGCAGAATGAGACATAAAGGAGGGCTGGAGTTAATAGTGGAAAGATCCTGTGGCTTCACATTGAGAGGTATATAATCAGTTTCATACTGTAACTGTTGCTATTAGCCACTCATGAAATAATTTTCATTATGCAAAAACTGGCTACAAAATCAAATAAAAGCAAACAATGAAAGCAAATACGCAGAATAAGATTCCACCCTTCAACTAATATTTTCCTCTCCTCTTTTTATTTTCATCTCTCTTTTGCTGATTTTCTCTCTACGTCTCTTTCTCTAATACCATCTCATATTTGTTTATATTTATGAACTCTTATATTTACTCATTTAATTTTAATACCAACATATTTTACAGACATTCTCATATAAACGATGAGAAAATTGAAGCTGAAAGACATGCCTGCATCCAACTAGAAGCCAGAGGGCTACAATTCCGTGGTGATTGTCACCAGCAACCCTGGGCAGAGAGCAGGGTGGAGACTTGTTCAAAACAGACCTAGAGGCACAAATTCAAGCCATCCAGCATCAACACTATGCAGTATATTAAACTAGTCCCCACACTTAGTTCAGGATGAATTAAAACAAACAAAAGCTCAAGTATCTATATGTTGTGATTTTGCATTTAAATATAAATCATAGCTTAAATTTTTCCAAAAAAGGAGAAAGCCACAAGCTGTCTGAAAGAGGGTTCTAGATTACTCAATCTGAGATTGGTGAGAAGTAAACACAGTCTTGCCTACGGCACCTGAGGGAGACATGCTGAGAAATGTTCCCAAAAATTCCCAAGAAATTTCCAGATATCAGAGGAAGGAAAGGAGTTGCATGCTCCACCTGCAAGGACACAGCAGGCACAGGCACCCCTTTCTTCTAGGACTCCTATTTTTCCTACAGATAAGGATGAAAACTGACATGCCTGGGAAAACAAAGTGGTACCCCTTTCATTCCCTACCCCTAAAAAGACTATTGTGGATTCTGTAGTCATTGACACGGAAAGCATTTGAAACAACCAACAACAAAAATAAAGAACCATTCAATGTGGTTATATAAATATCTTTTTCTTTGGTCATTAATCATAAGTAAATGGGTAAGATACCAAACCCCACAAGACTCAGAATTTGCCCACGATGTTTGGCTATTCTGACCATATTCAGTCACCTGAGGCCCCCTAGCACTTAAACTCAAGAAGACATTTCTTGGAATCCAATAGAAGGTTAAAATTTGCATCCTTCCTTCTGCCACTGTAATCACTCATTCACATAACCCAATAATACAGTCACTAACAATATACATCCACTCTAAATTCTAACCACAGAGATTGGTGTGGATGTGTATGGGACTGTAGAGATTCCAACTACACTTGGAAGATAACCAACCACTCAATGAAATATAAGGTCAGTGTAAATAATCCAACATCACAAAGGAAAAAACACTTCAATAAAACCACAGACAGAACCGCACCATTAGCCTAACTCTTGGTCACATTCATCAGAAGGAAGAGTCAGATACAGCAACAGTGCAACATTTTTTTGAAGGAGAAGTTCTAAAAGATTTTAAGAATCTAATTCAATTGCTCTGTATATGATAATGAAAGAGCTCTCATGTAACTATAATCTTCGCCACCAGGTGGAAGAGGAGGGGACAACACTTTCCAAACATAGTACAGAGAAAAAGTATTAAATCATACAGGCTTTGCCAAATAAATTCCCATAAAACAGACTAATAGTGCAGAGAAGAAAATACATACTTAAGAATCTAAAGCATAAGATATAACAAATAAGAGGAATTGTTGAGAAATCCTCCCACACCTTTTAAGTGAATAACACTTTGGAAATAAATCTAATATACCACCCATTTCTTTGTGTGTGTGTGTGTGTGTGTGTGTGTGTGTGTGTGTGTGTGTGAGAGAGAGAGAGAGAGAGAGAGAGAGATTTTCTGGATAAATTTATTATTTTTTTCATAATATTTTATTGTCAAATTGATTTCCATACAACACCCAGTGCTCTTCCCCACAAGTGCCCTCCTCCATCACCACCACCCCCTTTCCCCCCTCCCCCTTTCCCCTCAACCCTCAGTTCATTTGCAGCATTCAACAGTCTCTCAAGTTTTGCATCCCACTCTCTCCCCAGCTCTCTTTCCTTCTTCCCCTCCCCCTGGTCCTCCATTAGGTTTCTACTGTTTTCCTGTTAGACCTATGAGTGCAAACATATGGTTTCTGTCCTTCTCTGCCTGGCTTATTTCGCTTAGCATGACACCCTCGAGGTCCATCCACTTTGCTACAAATGGCCATATGTCATTCTTTCTCATTGCCATGTAGTACTCCACCGTGTATATATACCACATCTTCTTGATCCACTCATCAGGTGATGGGCATTTAGACTCTTTCCATGTTTTGGCTATTGTTGACATTGCTGCTATGAACATTGGGGTACATGTGCTCCTATGCATCAGCATTTCTGTATCTCTTGGGTAAATCTTCAGCAATGCTATTGCTGGGTCATAAGGGAGTTC